>NW_027505432.1:0-157461 GCF_021521415.1 Bidens hawaiensis | reverse complement strand
TGGTTTGTTAGTATTTTTTAAGCTCGAGCTCGGCTCGTTCAACTTACAAGAGCTTGAGCTTGGCTCATTTCGAGCTCTATTTCTAAAGCTCAGCTCGTTTAATTATGAGAGCTCAAGCTCAGCTCGTTTAACTTGTGAGAGCTCAAGCTCGGCTCGTTTCGACCTCTATGTCTCTATTTCCAAAGCTCGAGCTTGGCTCGTGAGTAGTTTTTCAAGTTCGAGCGCGAGCTTGGATCGTTTATATTTATTAATTAATATATATTTTTAAAATTTTATAGGCCTATTTTAATTATGATTTATATACAACTTAACAAATATTATATAGTTACTTTATCATAATTATATAGACAATAATAATTGTTATATAAACATACATTTAATACACTAAAAATTGATATAAAGTTACAAACAATAGGCCCGTTTAGGCTAGCGAGACAGCTCGATAAGTGAAGCTTGATCTTGATCTCGATCTCGTTTGTTTATCTAGCTTACTTTTAGGCTCGAGCTCGTTTAAGCTAGGCTCTAGTCGAGCTTTTAGTGAGCCGATCTCGAGTAGCTCACGAGCGGCTTGGCTCGTTTAAACCACTACTTTTTAAGTATACACAATGCAATGATAATTTAGTATAATATACCTGGCTAATAAGCTTTATGACCTCAAGGTTTTCAAGACTCGCAAGGTACCATGATGATTGTGCAAACATAAAATCACCAGCTAGAACCGCCACTCGTGTACCATATAACTGATGAACGGTTTCTTTGCCTGAAAAAAAAAAGTGCTTAATTTAGAAAATCATGAAAAATATTTATGTATCTAAAAGCTTTTACCTCTTCTCATATCACTTTCATCCAACACATCATCATGTATTAAGCTTGCAGTATGAATCATTTCAATGATTTCTGCCAAACGCCTATGTTCTCGCGTGAGTTCCCTGAGTTACCACAAACAACATATTACATTAATATCGAATCATTTAGGGATTCAAAATAAATAGCTAACAATATAAAAAACTCACTCTAAACCCGTAAGCGCTAGCGTGGCTCTTGACACTAAGAAAACCAAGGCTGGTCTCATTCTCTTCCCACCCGCACTAAATATCTGCTCAGCAGCCGACATTAAAACTGGGTTTTCGGCACCAACAATCTACCACACAAACAACATAAAAACCATATCAGTTTTATAAAACATAAAAAAGTAAAAGTAGCAGAAAGTTATGATATGAAATGTGCCACCATTAATCATATAAACCATTCGTAAAATCTTTTATCCTTTTGATCATTTTTTAGTATCACGCGATTCCTAACCTATATTAGACCAATTTTGACCGAATGCACATGAAGCGTGCCTCAAGCCCAATAAACATTTAAGGAAACCTTAAAAACCATTGGAAAATTTATTATGATCATGTTATCAAATTGTTTTAGTACACCCTTTAAGTCTAACTCTACTGCAAATTCACAATCTTCAATCTTGAAGTACCTAAAGCTAGCAACTTTGACTCAAGAAAGTCAAAATTCTCAACATTAAAATTCACAAATCAGTAAACACAAAGCCATTGGGAAAGTAATTAGTAGCTTATTACTAAACATTTATAACACAACCCGAATTCTAATGCAAAATCACAATCCTCAATCTTGAAGTACCTAAAGCTAGCAACTTGACTCAAGAAAGTCAAAGCTTTCAACAACATAACACAAAAAAAAAAAACAAAAAAACAATGACTCACAGATTGTAGATTCTTGTTCAAGGTCAGAAGATCATCCGAAACAATCTCGAACAAATCGGCTGCCGATTCTTTCTTCCCACTTAACACTGATGGAGGCCCTGGTGCATCCCCTATTAACAAAACACAATATTAAACCAAACTCAATAAACTCAATTGTAAACATAAATGCAAATTAGTTAACAAATCCACCATTCAGCAAAGTGCCAGCAGCTTCAGTAGACACCACTCTACACTTTGCAATATTATCATCCCTGCGGCAACATATCAATCTCCGGCCACTCCGAATCACTTTTCTTGCATAATTTCTGGACCGAAACCGGTCGAAAGAAGAATTGAAAGAACACCCACAAGCAGCAACATCAGCAAACCCGGTTTTACCAAATTCAAGATTATGGCATGTCGCCAGCATCATCTTCTTGAATCACACCAAGATCAAATTTTTACGCAACAAAATCAAAAACCCAGTTGGGAAATTACACTAATTTGAATATAACCACACACCCATTTGCCAAAAAGGCGTAAAGATTAAAGTTGGAAGTTGTGGGTCTGCAAAGGTGTAATCTTGAGAGGATATATTACTGGGTTTTTAGTGGATTGGAAGAGTCCACATGTGTAATTGGAATGTGAAGTGAAGGTGATTAAATAGACGGGTTGTGGTGTGGTTCAAAGGGGTTTCTTGAAGTGACAAAAGAGTCGGTTTTATGAAGGTAAGAAGGACCTTATCTATGGGTTGAAGTTGTGTGTGGCAGTGGCGTTGCGGTTGGTGGCAAATTGAGAAACGTTCATGTGTTGTGTGATCTCCTAGAAAAAGGGAAAATCTCCAAAATACCAATCCACAAAAATAGAAACTTTTTCTCATAAATTTAATATTTCTAAAAATAACCCTCTTTAATTCATCTTTGATCATTTATTAGGAAATCTAACGCGTTTTTGACGACATGTTAGCATAACACGTCATCAAGACGCGTTGGATTTCCTAACACATGGTTAAAGACGCTAATACGTCGTCAAAAACGCGTTAGATTTCCTAACACATGGTTAAAGATGAGTTAGACCTTCAAACACGTAGTCAAAGATATGTTAGCATCAAACGCATAGTCGAATATATGTTAGCTTTTTGTTTGTTTTTTAATATTATATTTTTATAACTAGTTTTTCTTTTATAACTTTTAATATATAAACTTTTATATTATTTCGAATATACCGACGAGAAATGTTTACCTTTATCTACGGACCGACATAAATTTTATTTAAAACCGAGCGGGGTCAAAATTTTATTGAATATTTCGATATTGATTTGGCACGGCTCGAGTTTGAGTTAGTTTATGCCGGTCAGTAGGTAAAAGTAAGCATGTCTCGTCGGTATATTCGAAATAATATAAAACTTTTATATATTAAAAGTTACAAAAGAAAAACAAATGTAAGTTAAACTAGTTATAAAAATATAATATTAAAAACAAACAAACAATAAAGCTAACATATCTTCGACTACGCGTTTGATGCTAACAGATCTTTGACTACGTGTTTGGAAGACTAACTCATCTTTAACCATGTGTTAGGAAATCTAACGTGCCTTTGACGACATGTTAGCGTTTTTAACCATGTGTTAGAAAATCCAACGCGTCTTTGACGACGTGTTATGCTAACATGTCGTCAAAGACGCGTTAGATTTTCTAACACATGGTCAAAAATGAGTTAAAGAGGGTCATTTTTGGAAATATTAAGTTTATGGCACAACGTTAGAATCTCATTTTGTATATGGGCTATTTTGGGGATTTTCCCCCTAGAAAAAGCCCATTTCTTTTCTTATATTCTTCGTATTACGGGGGTTATTTTACATTATTTGTTTTTAATATTTATATATGTATATTTGGATTTTAATTTTATTTATTATAATAAAGTTAATAATTAATATACTTGAGGTTTGATGATGAAATGGTTTTACAAATAAATGATATATTACAATCCGGTTAAAAAGCTATCTGGGTTTGGTGATATCCATTACCCGTTTATTTTCTTTATTATAAAAGTGTTTCTTAATTATAAATAATATCTTTTTTAAATAAAATAGGATATTAATTTTTAGTATATCCCTATTTTATAAGATTTTCATATCAAATATTTTATGAGATTATTTTTTAATATAATGAGATGTTATAACCCGTTAAAGAGCTATCTGGGTTTGGTGAGACATTTACCCGTGAATTCGGGTCAAATGCGTGAGAAACCTTCATTTACAAATAAAGCAATCTGATGGCTTGAGAGAATGGTTGTTTTATATTTTTTGTTTTTTAATATTTATTTTTTGGATTTTAATTTTCTTTATTGTAAGAAAATTAATAATATACTTAGGGTTTGATGATGAAAGAGTTTCATAAATAAATGATATGTTATAACCCGTTTAAAAGCTATCTGAATTTGGTGACCCATAACCCCGCTTATGTTTTTTACTATAAAATTGTTTATTAATTATAAATAATATCTTTTTCTTTTTAATTTGGATATTAAATTTTAGTATATCCCTATTTTATAGGATTTTTACATCAAATAATTGGTAAGATTAATTTTTAATTTAATGAGATGTTATAACCCGTTTAAGAGCTATCTGGTTTTGGTAAGACCCATACCCATAAATTTGGGTTAAATCAATGAGAGGCCTCCATTTAAAAATTAAGCAATCTGGTGGCTTCCATAAAAGGGAGGAGCGACCACATCGCGACACGTAGGATTTCAGGGTTTTGGTTTATATATATTATAGATATTTTGAATGGCCAACAATCATAGAATGCCTAGATACTCCGTACGAGGTGAACCAATGGCTAAAGGCCACCGTCAGCTGGCCCAACCCAGCCGTACGGAGCCCTTAAGCGCCTCCAAGTTATCTCCAGTTCCGGAGAAAACCCACCCGCCCGAAGGCTCGCTGTGGTAAAACCCAGATGCCCTCAGATCGATCGAATTGGAGATCACAAGGATCCCAGTCTTCTTTCATTAAGCCACCCATGTCCCACCCAAAGTGTTGTAAGTGAGAATTGAACCTGGGTCTCTATTGAGAAACCCAAATTCCCTACCACTGCACCACATTGGAAAGTACTTAATTTCTTGATGTTATTACATATCCTATATGTATTAACGAACAATAATTTGTCACTGAGCGGGTGCTGGTAGTGGAGTAGTAAGAAAGAAACTTAATGTTTTGTGTGACTCAGGTTTGATTTTTGTCTGCATTATTTAGTTTTGGCAGCATCATGCGATGATGGGAGACTAGACGATTAGGTGGCGTTTGTTAGTTGGCTTCTTGAACCGAACGGGCAAATGTTCACGGGCGTTAGCCATAGGTGAGGGCTTTTTCCGGATCGGAAGGCGAGTGTATCCTGATATGATGAATTTAGCCAGTAGCCCATTGAAGAATTCGTTAACCGTTCTGAAAAAAAATTAAGAATAATAATTTATACTAAAAGTGTGATTGATAACACTGGTAATTTTTATTTCTACTGTCAAGGATAATCAATCAATTACACTGGTAATTTTTATTTCTACTGTCAAGGATAATCATGTTCCAACGGAAATCATATGATTTTTAAGAGGTATTGGGTTTAAATAATCTCAACTTTTATTTGCTGATCGGGAAAACTTCCAATTAACAAAATGTTTACCATCACTTACAACTTTTTTTTCTCTCGACTAACGAAATGTTTACTAGCACTTTTAACTTACTTTTTGCACTCAGTGCATACACAATCCATTCTCTAAAAGAATGTGAGTGAGCTTTGTAAATTATAGGAGGTGGTTGTGAGTAGATGAGAAAAAAATGTTACACTTCATCAATAAATTTGGAATAAATTGTTCACACCATTTATTTTTTTTAATATATTTTGAAAGTGGTTGTGAATGAATGAGAGAGACCAGTTAATGACAAATGTATAAAAAAATATTATTTAATTGAAAATAAAAAAGAAAATCATTTTTAGTGTGATTATATAAATATGAATATGAAATGGGCTATGAATGCTCTCATAAACTAATGGGACCCTAATGTCGTTACTCATTAGTATGTTATTAATGTGACATTTTTTTAATGATGAAATATATAAAAATCATGAATTTCACACCACCACTTCATCCTAAAAAAAATCCATTACTACTACCACCACCCAACTAATTACCTCCTCCTCCACCACCACCAACCTTTCCCCTCCCCTACGTTTTTCCGATCACCGCTGCACCACCATGGAGCCTCCACATCACGTCTAGCATCAATAGTATCTAAATTCCTAGCCCAATAATCGTAACTAAAAGCAGAAGTAGAACTATCCTCAAAGAATTTATCAGAATCCGAGTCGTACATAACGTCGAACACCTTGCGAGCGTCAAAAACTCATTGACATAACGTTTAATATACATTAATCCCGTATACATTTTATTTATTATTTTATTTATTTTGTTTGGTTTCTTGTAAGATTTGTATACTACTAACATATTTTTATGTTTTAGGTTTCGGGTTAGAATTGTGGTGAAAAGAGGACGTAAAAGGAGCAAAAACAAGCCGAATCGGAGAACCGAGCCATCAGCAAACGAACCGGACCAGACCAGGAGGAGAACCGGACCGGCTAGGCCGGCCAGCCCCCCCACCTACCGGAGCGCCGCGTGACGGGGAAGGAGAAGCCCGCCGCGCGGCGCGGCGGCCCATATTCCAGAATGTTCTAGTTTTTTGGCCGACTTTCGTATTTTTGGACACCTGTTGCCTATTTAAAGACCCCAAAACTCACCCTTAAGCATACCCTAAAGTTCCAGACGAATTTGGTGAGTTTCGAGGCGTACGAGATCAGTTTTGGGCAGCTTTGGAGTCAAAGAATCAGCTGGTGTTGCGCGTATTGGTTGAAGACGAAGAACACGGGTTTTATCTTTTGTTTCTTTCGTTTTCATTATTTTACCGCCATGAATTCTTTATTGTTTGTTTTGCTTAAACCTAAGATGTTAGGCTAAATTGCATGAACTATCTAGGCTTATGATGAACTTACTTTGACGTTTTGATTTGACTTTGGGATTATTTACGTTATGGTTTTTATGATTTAGTAAAAGATTTATTTATAATTAATTGTTGCATATGAATGCTTAGGATTGTTTGATGAGTTTTATTCCATAGTGTTCCTTGATTATTGTTTGTCATATGATAGGATTGCTATTAGGTCAATTACTTCGTGTTTTTGATTATTTTATGATTGATGTCATGATAAGGTCATAGGAATAATATTGTCAAATAAACCTAAGTGTGCTGCTAACCTAAAATCTGTAAAGTGCTATGTTATTGATAAGTCTTTACTATTTAATCTTGCTAGATTTAGTTCTTCGTAAGGAGACCGTCTAGGGTTGATTATTTATTATTGTTTACCAAATCAATTAAATATAGTAATTTGCCCTTGATTTTCGCGCTGTAAAGTAGGATTTCGTACAAAGGAACTAAATTATAATTAATTAGGTGACCGTAAGGGAACTTGATTTTCAATGCTGGTGTGTGTTAAAACTTGCTAGAAATCCATAGGTGTCTCTTGAGAAGAGTCAGGGGTCCTGTTCGGGTTTTCTTTTAAACGTTTATTTTACGATCCCAGTCCATAACTAAATATTTTCCCAGGTTAATTGATTACTGAAAATTAAGGGATTCTAGCCCAGGTAGTTTTCTCATCATCATATTATTTAATAAACAAACTTTTGCTTTCGTTTAAATTACTTGCTTTCTTAATTAGTTTTTAATTATAGTATTAAATTAGTATTTTAAATAAAAACCCCCAAACAAATATAATTAATAAGTCGTGTTTCGTAGTCGAGTCTAATTAGTTAATAAACGTAATTTAAAGAGTCTCGTGGGTTCGATATCCGGACTTACTTAGCTTTACTAGAGTCGACCGGTTCACTTGCCGGTTAGTAGTTTAGTCGAGTTTTAGAGAGTTTAGAGTATTACTTAGTGTTTATTTTTAGTATTTTTAGTTAATAAATATTAAACTACTTCAAGCACATCACTCATCTTTATTCTCATTTTAGCTACCCATCATCTTCAATTCTTAAAAATCTTACCTTATCAATACATAACCCTCAATAGGGATGGCAACGGGGCGGTTTCGGGGCGGGGAATGCCAATCCCATACCCGCCCCGGTTTATAAAACTCATTACCAAAACCGTCTAAAAACCCGCGGGGACTAAACGGGGAATCCCCATCGGGGATTCGGGGAAAACCGCGGGTATTCGGGGAACCGTCTAGCATAAATGGTTTTTAAACGGGCTAAATTCCCCGTGGGGATCCCCATTTAACCGTCGGGTTCACCGTTTAAAACCCGATTGTAAGAAAATGATACAAAATTACAATACAATATTAATACACAAAAAGTTCAATATCCAAACACATTACACATACAAAAGACATTATTAATACATAAAAATGTTTATTTCTCCCATCACAACGGAAATTAACTTCATGATTGATCCTTCTTACACCTCCATACCGCACCCATTCAACCATTCAAACACTTGTCACGCCGGATTGCTATGATAATCAAACATTAACATATTAATTGGAAACTATATAAGAATCAATGTTAAACACTTAAACCATATTAAAATGTAAACGATAAACCATATATATGTATTACCTCAATACCATCGTCACAATCATATTCAATAGTTTGGCAATATGCCTCGGATTCTTCTGAACAAGTTGCTATATTCATATCACAAAAGTCAAAAGTTTATATAGTAGCTAAGTTAAAAATAAAAAATAAAATGTTTGTTTACCTTTGATTTCATTCAACAACCAACTTTGGGCGCACATTAACGCTTCCAATGTTTTTGGATGAAGACGGCTACGATGTGGACTTACCAATCTACCACTTGTACTAAAAGCGGACTCGGACTTACCAAAATTTGTTATAATGATCACGTAAGTGGCTTGTTCCATTCTCACTCTTAGCTCCTAATTTTCTCTTGCAATAGTGGCACTCCGCCTTGTCTTCACCATTGATCGTCATCCTCTCGAAGTGGTTCCATACAATTGACGTAAGTTTTCGCTTCCTAGAACCCATGTTGCTATCATCATTTTGGGTTGGGGTTTGCGTTTGCTCTCCTGTGGTTGTGTGTGATGGACCTTCATTGCTTGTATTTGGTGAAGATTGGTTCATAAAGTTATTGCTATCGGCTTGTGAGTTATCACCCGGAGATGTTTGTGGTTGTTGTGTGTGTCCTTCCATAAATCCTACGAATAATTATGAAAATGAAAATGTTCTTAGCATCGGATATGCTACAAAAACAGCTGCAAACTACTACTCAATGGAAAACCGAAAATGAAAAACATCCAAGTAACTACAAACTTTAATACCCAAACAATAGTTCATGAGTAAACATTTATCATGATGGATATTGCAATAAGCCAATAAATAAAAACAGCTGCAAACTACTACTCAATGGAAAACTAAAAACAAAATCTAATGTTTCATTCCTACTAAATGAAGAACGATATCAAAAATCACCCAACTAAATTTGGTTTCAAACAGAAATGAGCAAACGTCAACAAACTAAACTCCAGCATTGTTCACTGAGAACCTTCAGTTCATAATGAAGGTGACAGGCCTAACAAAGCCTAACAACTATATAATAATAATAATAGTAATAATAATCCAAACTCATTTCTGTTTAGGGATGCAAAAACAGCTGCAAACTACTTCATTTCTGTTCATTCACAGGTGACAGGCCTAACAAAGCCTAACAACTATATAAACCAGCTACAAAATGCGAACAAACTGACAAAATCAAAAGAATAATAATAATAATAGTAACACATTAGAAAAGCATATCACGTACACAATATCACGTACACACGCCGGAACGGGCTGTGCGCCTGTGCAGAATGGCGATTGGCGACTGGCGAAGTGGCGAGTCGGGCGGGAGCCGGGAGGTGGGAGGACGGAGGTTGTTCAGTTGTTCTAGGGTTAGGGTAATTGGGTAAATGGCCAAATGAAATGGATTGGGTTAACTTTTAAACGGGTTACGGGTATATTGGGAAATGAATAATAAATAATATATTATATATAAATATAAAAATTATATTTAATTAAACGGGTTTTAAACGGGTATACGGGGCGGGTATATGGGGCGGGTACAGGCTATACCATACCCGCCCCGAACCCGATTAACTTAAACGGGGAAAACCCGAACCCGGACCCGTCCCCGATTAAGTGTCCCCGAACCCGCCCCGTTCGGGGCGGGTTTCGGTTTTCCCCATCGGGTTTGGGTTTTTTTGCCATCCCTAACCCTCAAATATAAATCAGGAAAAAAAATACATAATTTAACAACCGAACACAATTCAATAAACCGGGACATAAATTCTAAACCTTTTACGCATCATATTTGGAGAAAGATTGCATACGTGTGGCGGCGACTCCATGGTAGTCAACCGGAGAAACAGGGAGGGGGTGAATGTGGGTGGTGATGGTGGTGGCGGCGACGACGACGGTTGGCTGGGTGGTGGTGGTAACAGGGGTTAAGGTTATTTAGAAGAAAGATGAAACGGTGGTGTGGAACCCATGATTTTTATTTATTATATCATTAAAAATAATGCCACGTCAACAATATATTAACAAAGTTAGGGTCCTGTTAGTTTGAGAATGACAAGAAAATAAGTTGAAAATTGAGAGTGTTTCCAGCCAACAAGTGAAAATTGTGATTATTTAAATTCAATAACCGTAATAAATCTGATACAACTCCAATTTCATACAATATTATCTTACTCTTCTAAAGCAAAATAATGAGGCTTATGTGTCAAACCCATATGTAATTCTACCCTAAATTTATCTCTTAATCTTTTAAACTCTTATATCATTCATTAAAGCTACCAATGGGTCATGAGCCAAAACCATTTTAGCAAGTAAGTTATAAAATGGTCAATTTTCCATCAAAATTGTTTAATCTCTCATCTCATTCATCCTAACTATCTATGGGTAATGAATCAAAACAATGTTGATAATTGGGTTATAAAATAATTAGATAATTAAAAGTAAAATATTAAGTGGAGATCAAACAAGTAGAAATATGAAAGTTAAATGAGTAGAAAATAGCCAAGAACAATCTTTTTTATACGACTGATTTGTTCCTTTGATCTTCGTTTTTTACCATGGACACTATACTGATGTTGCATTATATAGAATAACAAGCAAGCATCATCTAAAAATGTTAATATTGTATGACGATGGAAATACTTGTGATAAAACAACAAATGTTGCATATAAAGAGATTTTCTCAAATTTATAAACGTGGGATTCTAGACTTCTTATTGCCTACATAATATATTTCATTTTTTTACTTTTATTTTTGTTTTTTTATTTCAAATAACGAACCTTATTTACTTTTATCATTTGACAAACCTTATGTAACACACGAGTTTAAAAGCTAGTATGAAATATTAAATCACAAAATAAAAATTACAAAGCAATACATTATTAAAAAACGTATACGCACTCTGACACGTAAAACTGAAAGCTGCAACAAATTAAATTTGAAGTACTTTGATGAGTTGATCACCGACGTACAACACTTCTGATTGAAGTTTGAAAGATATATAACATACACAGTTTGATTAGACTATACTAGGAAAATAATTTAATAAAGATGTTCTATTAGTACTATTACCGAACAACCATTCAACTGTCTATACCATGAAAATAATTTAACAAGTATATTCGTTTACCAAACAACCATTCAACTGTCGTTCAACGACCAAAATAATAACATAATCAAGTGCGCGTTCGTTTCACATAATTCATGATAATTCAAAGGAATTGGAATTAAAATCCCATGATATAACGTGTTCGTTTCACATAATTCGTGGAAATTCAAAGGAATTGGAATTAAAATTCTATGACATGACGTGTTCGTTTCGTTGGAATTGGAAATCTTAATTCCATTTTGGTGTGTTCGGTTGTCAAGGAATTGAAATTCAATTCCTTCAAATTCCTTTAAATTGAGGGATTCTAAATCCTTCCAAAATGTGAAGGATTTCAAGTGAATTCGTTGGATTTTCGTGAGTTTTTTTAACGAGAACAACAAATAAAACATATTAGTTTTCTTAATTTTTTGTTTCCGATTTATATTTTGAGTTATGAATGTTTTATTATTATTTTTGAATATTTTGTTGAGGAGTTCTTAAAACCTCTCAACAAAATATTCAAAAATAATAATAAAAAATTCATAACTCAAAATATAAATCAAAAACAAAAAAAAGTAAAAAAACTAAAATGTTTCTGCCGTTATCCTCGTAAAAAAAACGATTCAATTCATTTGTCAAACGAACACATCAAGAATTGAATTGGATTTCAATTCCTTCAAATTCCAATTAGAATGTTCAGATTCCAAATCTAATTCCTTCAAATTCCAAATCCTATGTAAATTCCAATTTCAATTCCATTCCATTCTGTGAAACGAACGCGCTCTAAGATAACTTTTGATATGGAGTAATGACAGAAGGAATGAAATAATTTATTATGTAGAAATAAAAAGAATAATGTTTGGTTACTTAATGAAATGAAATAACTCATTACACATAGAATTTCATTCCATCAAAATAATTCCTTCTCACCCTTCATTTTTTATTATTACATTCCTCTTTCACCATACATTCTCAATACCACCACATGTCAACAACACTTACCACCGCTACCATCGCCGCCACCACCACCACCTGATCGCCACCGTCGCCACTGCCTAACCACCATTGTCGTTGCCTGACCACAACCACCGTCGCCACCACCCAACCATCAGTATCACCACTTGACTACCAATGCTACCAACACCACCCCCACCACCACCATCGCCACCACAACCATCGCCCCTGTCGCCTGACTGCCACCATCACCATTTTTGTCGCCGGAGCTACCACCACCGTCGCCATTGCAACTTTTTTTATTTTGGTAATAAAAATTGAGATAAGAGTTTTTTTTAATTATTTCTACTTTATTCCTACATTTTCTTAGATAGCGAACAACATAAAATAATAATTAATTTCATTCTCATAGGTTAACCAAACAAGATAAATAAATGATAATAATTCATTTCATTCCCTTACCCATTTCATTCTTTCTTTCATTCCATCCCTCCTCCGTTTCATTACTTTCAACCAAACATACACTTAAACAGGTGTGATCTTTATCAATAAAGACATCAACTTTATAAAAACTTTAAACCTAGGAATGAAAATGTAAATATCTCATTTGCATTTGGGTAATTGGTTGCTTGGACAGTGGGGTGTTTAGAAAATCTTGTTCAAGTTTTACGCCTATAAATGAACCGACTGAAAACGAACGGGGCATGATCATATTCGCTAATTAAAAACTTTAACCGAACGCGAACATATCATTTAATAATGTTTTTGTTCATTAAGAAAATGGAAATTTCTGTTTTTGATCATTTAAAACATAAAGAAACAATTAACGAATGTAAATGAACGTAAACAAACAAGCTTAAACAAACATAATTAAACAAACATTAATAAACACAAATGAACATAATTGACCAAACATAAACAAACATAAGCTATCATTAAATAGGATAAATAAAAGTCTAGCGCACCACGCACAATTCGTCCCAAAACTCATCTACATTAGTAATTTAAATATACATGTTTCATTCACGAATACAAACTCTAGTTGATGATCAAGATGATTTATTTTAAACGAAACCTTTTTATGTTTATATTTGTATAAATATAACTACTTATGTATTTATTAAACTTAAGCAAACATAAACAAACAAAAATAAGTGACCTTAAATAAACAGATATATTTGAATGATCATAATTCATAAACATATACAAACGTTCACGAATATAAATGAATGAACAAAATGTGTGTTCATATTCATTCGTTTAGATAAATGAACAAATCTTAGGACTAAGCTTCTGCTGCTGGTCCACCAACCCTAGAAATAAGCTTCCTCATATGAAATTCGTGTGGTTGTCGTCATTTCTCCATTTCTAGTTGAGAGACAAATACTTTGTATCGCATCCTAATAATTCTATTTTAGCGTATCGTATCTTATGACATTTGATCATATGTATATTGTACGTACCATATGGTATCAAGGTAATATTTTAAATTTTATTGTAATATATTGTATTAGATCATATCATATCATACATTATTTCATAGCATATTGCCTTATATTATACTATATCATATTGTGTTGTGTTATACTAATGTGGCCTATTGTATACCAATATTTATTGTGCTGTATTACCAACTATTTCATTAATATATTTTCCCTATTAAATTATTATACAAATCAAACAACCTCTAAAACTATATGTTAAAACAAAAAACGAAAAACAAAAGAAACTCTATTTATATTAATTAAGTATTCCACTTTGACATTAAAGCCCATAGAATTGAGTTTTCGATTATGGTCTAGCGCTACTAAGAGGTTGGTTGAGGCTTCGTCTTGTCAAAATGTTAAGGTTCACGCCCTCTACTCAGAAAAAGAAGTATAATTAGAAATAAGTAGAGAAAGCGTGAGCTGCTGATCTAAGAAAAAGTCACTCGTAGTTGTAAATAAAATATAGTTAGTAGAATAGCCATAGTATTGAGTTAATAATTTTTACTAAGACTAAAATTAATTTTATACGAAAGAATATTTTCAGAAGTTACACACATTAACCCAAATGTTACTATAACACTATGTTAGAACCCGTGTGATACACGGGTGGTTAAAATAATACAACAAAAAGAATGAATTTAATCTTATTTTAATAACATACCTTATGAATTTATATTTGAGAGTGAAAATTGTTGGGGTTTGCGATGCGGCGCTGTTTAGATTAGCATTAACAAAAGCTATTACACGTGTGTAGCTTGCATAATTTATGTTTATGTTTTACAAGTAACCTTATAGGTCTTCTTTACATCATATTTGAATGTGTTTTGAGTTTTGTCTTCAAGACATGTTAGCAGCCCAATCAGAACTTTAAGGGATGAGCCTTCAAAAGTTTAGGCTGCAATGACTATGGTAAGAAGTATAGGGAATTCCCCACTGGCTTAACGTATTTGACTGCACAAACAGGAAAGCTAATTCAAAATAACTCGAGTAAGACGATCAGACTTTCAGAAAATTTAAACCTATATGCTAAATGTTGACAAATCTGATTTTTAGATTACATACGTTTGACTAAAAAGTCAACTGAACTAAAGTCATTACCAGGGTTCATTCCATTAGAGTTTGGATTGGGGTTAACTGGTGAATGCAGGCTGCAGCTTCTTCAATCGTCCAGAACACTTTACTTGCACGTGGTTATTTCCCAGCCTTGGGTCTACTACCAGTTCATCAAAACCCTCATTTTTAAGCGCTTGATTAAGTAGATTTCGGGCCTGAAAGTATATGATCATGAAGACCAATGAATTTAAGTTTACTAAATAAAGAAAAGGAAATTCAGCAAATTTGAATAGTTTATAATAAACCAACCCATTCAAACTTCCCGCTTGAAGTATAATTTTATTTACAATTATTAAGAGAAACTTATGTAACACTTTGGATGAAGTTATTTTAAACAATCCTTTTCAGCCAAGCCAAGTCTAAAGCCTATATCAGGCCACAGTACCCGATTTATACTCAAGCTGCACAATGAACTCATAGGAACCAAGCTTACATGACCTAACCAAGGTCCTAGACTCCTAGCTTTAGGCAACCCAACCCAACCCAGTCAAAGCATAGGAAGCCAAAAAAAGAAACCAAGATCGGGATTAGATCGATTCATACACAGCATTAAATAGCCAAATTCTGCTTTAAATAGTTGTCAACATCGAAGTTTTCATACGTCTCTTCCAATAAATTCGAAGTCATTGCAAAGTCTTATCATCATTAGCAAAGTTTCATAAAGTGTCTTTCAAACTGTATCACTTTATTGTTTGCTGCAAGTGACCTGCAATCAAAAATTTGACAAAAACACAATCTTGTTAGCAGACAAACTCAAAACTAAAATTTTTCACTTATAAAAGTGAAACATTCCACTATACTCATCAGAATGCAATAAAGGTCACAACAATAATAATATAGAAGTCAAAACTGTTTTTAGATTTAAAACAGTCAGCTCGCCTACAAATTTTTGGAACCATGGCAAGTATACCCTTAAGTGTTAACGGGCCAACCCAGCCCGACACGTCTTGCCATGTTCTAAAATTGACCCGTTTAATATATTTCATTTTCAGAAGGGTACCTGTTTGTGTAATTCAGAATGCCTTGGAAAGTTGGGTTGCGCCTTTGTTGTTGTTAGGTTGATTCCAGTTGCTTTAGACCAGGCATATCTGTATTAGTGGGTTAGTTATTAATGAAAACACATATCTATGTATGCATTTGTACGTCTAAAACAATCTACCATCAAAATTCTGATAACAAAATCTCTAATTTAAGCATAACACATTCACCATCTAACTTTTTCTGTATTTACTTATAATTAATGACACCCCATAAATTAACATAAAAAATGCATACTATAACACCTTCTATTATCAAATAGTGATTTAATTAAACCTAATTAGTTCAATATTTGATCCTTTTTTGGTTTGCTGTTGGAGGTTCTAAGAAAAATATGATATATTATTGTAGATGACAATATCTAAGAACATAGATGCAAATATAATATAATGAAATCCATAAAAAAGATAAAGTTTAATATAAGCAAGATACTAAAAGTAAGTTAAGCCTACATCAATCAAAAGAAAGTATTTAGGGGGTGGGGTGGCTTCAACAGAGTTGTTCTATGAAGCTGAACGCAACCTAGCCCAATCCATGGCATAAAGCGCTAGAGTTCTCTAAATATATGAAACTATAGAAAGCAGAAGCGATGAAGAAGTTAGTTAACCAAAAACCGCATCCAATATACTGCTGTGTACTCCTCTCATGGTGATGCTGCACCTAACCCTAATAATTTGGTGACACAGCAACAACCGATTGGCTCCTAGTTTGATTTCCTTGGCTTACAGTAACATGCACAAATAAGTATGAATTAAACAAATTGAATGAATGTGAGATTTAAAGAACCTAGGTCGTATTAGTTAAATATTCATCATTTATATCTATATAACTACATAAAGCCTAAATTAAACTTCCAAACAAACCGTTAATTAGCAAAACCGACCATACATACCAACGTGCTTGATTTCGAAGTCCATAAATTTGTCTGGTGTCAACAAAGTTTCGTCCATGTCACCGACTCACCACGTAGGCGGCTATCATCAAAGCGGTCGTACTTCCGTCAGTGTAAATCAAAGGCACAGACAAACCACAACAACACCGTTGTACTTCCGCTGTCACAACCATCGCCGACAACAGTCAAAATTGTAGCCACAGACTTTGCTCAATATCACTGTCCTACTTCTTCCACCCCATAGACAAGACAACCGCTGTTGCATTTTGGAACCTGACGACAGTCTAAATCGGAGTCAAATAAAAAGAGCAGCATCATGGAATGGTGGCAGTGGCAAGAGTTCCCATCGCAATTCTGGAAGCACGACCAGAATAAAAAAAGAGAGAATTAAAGCCATAAATCATAGTGGTTTGTAAATTCAAAACACATTATAGCGGTCTACATATATATGAGGCAACTGCAATCCCATAGGATATTAGTGTGTGAATTCAGTTAGGGATTGCAGCACCAATCGTTGTATTAAAGGCAAATTAAACAAAAGAGTAGAATTTACATGTATCTTTGATCACACGGATGAGTGATGACAAACCGAACCACGTCGACCTAAACACATGAACATAAAACAAACAATTAGCCGAAATATGCTCAGATAAGGTTATCATCATAGCCTGTTAAGAATTAGAATCACAAATATATAGCTCAGAACCGTTCATCATCATAGCCTTTATCATCCAAAGATGTTAAATGAGAGAATTAGATGGCAGCCGCCACCATAAACGGCTCGAAAGCCGTGGCAACAGCAGGAAACACCGAAACACCCATATTATGTATTTTCGCAAGTGTTCGGACTTCAAAATAGCAACCTGCATTATTTAGAAAGTCGTGTGATAACTTTCAGATTAAAAGTTATTTTGATAGTTCTCCAAAATACTTTAGTCGGATAAAACTCTAAATTGAGACAAGAATTTCATATGGAATTTGTGAGGAAGATGAACCAGAAAAAAACGTCAATCCAAATATGAACGATATATTAACCCTAGGGCAGTTTCCAGGCAGTTTCAAAGTTAGATAACTGCTGACAACAATTAGCAAATCTAGATTTACGAATAATTATAGATTATTCATTGGTAGAATGGAAAGAATTGGAGGAAGAGGAACCCACAGGGAATGAATGGAAAGATAGAAAAGTTGGAAGAAGAAAAGATTTTTTGTTTAGACGCATGGAATTGGCTAAGCATTTTATTCGAACAAATATAGAACCAAAATGGATGGTTTTGTGTCTATTACCAGTTCTTCCTCCTGAGTTGAGACCAATCTATCATATAGATGAGGATCTAGTGACCTCGGATATTAATGAAATCTATAGAAGAATATCTATCGGAATAATACTCTTACAGATCTATCAACAAGTATAGCTACGCCAGAAGAATTAATAATATCTCAGGAAAAATTGCTACAAGAAGCCGTGGGTGCACTTCTTGATAATGGAATCTGCGGACAGCCAATGAGGGATGATCATAATAGAATTTACAAGTCGCTTTCAGATGTAATTGAAGGCAAAGAAGGAAGAGTTCGCGAGACTCTGCTTGGTAAACGGGTCAATTATTCAGGGCGGTCAATGATTGTCGTAGGCCCTTCACTTTCATTACATCGATGTGGATTGCCTCGCGAAATTGCAATAGAACTTTTCCAGGCATTTGTAATTCGTGACCTAATTAGAAAACATCTTGCTTCGAACATAGGAGTTGCTAAGAGTCAAATTCGGAAAAAAAAACCTATTGTACGGGAAATACTCAAGAAATTCTGGATGACCATCCTGTATTACTGAATAGAGCGCCTACTCTGCATAGATTAGGCATACAGGCATTCCTCCCCATTTTAGTGGAAGGGCGTGCTATTTGGTTACATCCATTAGTTTGTAAGGGCTTCAATGCGGACTTTGACGAGGATCAAATGGCTGTTCACGTGCCTTTATCTTTAGAGGCTCAAGCAGAGGCACGTTTACTTATGTTTTCTTATATGAATCTTTTGTCTCCAACTATTGGAGATCCCATTTCTGCACCAACTCAAGATATGCTTAGTGGACTCTATGTCTTAACGAGTGGAAATCGTCGGGGTATTTGTGTAAATAGGTATAATCCATGTAATAGTAGAAACTATCAAAATGAAGATAATAACTATAAGTATACAAAAAAAAAGAACCTTTTTTTTGTAATGCCTATGATGCAATTGGAGCTTATCGGCAAAAACGAATCAATTTAGGTAGTCCTTTGTGGTTGCGATGGCGACTAGATCAACGTGTTATTGCTGCAAGAGAAGTTCCTATCGAAATTCACTATGAATCTTTGGGGACCTTTTATGAGATTTATGGACACTATCTAATAGTAAGAAGTATAAAAAAAGAAATTCTTTATATATATATTCGAACCACTCTTGGTCATATTTCTCTTTATCGAGAAATAGAAGAAGCCATACAGGGGTTTTGGCAGGGCTGTTGTAATTCTATGCTGCCAGGGGGAATTCGAATCTCGCCGGGTTAACTAGGACTAGAATTGCGGAATTTCTACGTGAATCAAGATCTAGAAAAGGAAGTTTTCCGATCACCGACTCAAACCCATTGTCAAATTCTACTCAGCACAACGCAATATGGAGGTACTGATGGCAGAACGGCCCACTCAGATCTTTCAAAATAAAGTGATAGACGGAACTACCATGAACAACTTATTAGTCGATTTATTGATCACTATGGAATAGGATATACATCACATATCCTGGATCAAGTAAAGACTCTGGGTTTCCGACAAGCTACCACCGCATCCATTTCATTAGTTGTTGATGATCTTTTAACAATACCTTCTAAAAGATGGCTAGTTCAAGACACTGAACAACAAAGTTTTATTTTGAAAAAACACAATCATTATGGGAATGTACACGCGGTAGAAAAATTACGTCAATCGATCGAGATGGTATGCCACAAGTGAATATTTGCGACAAGAAATGAATCCTAATTTTCGGATGACCGGTCCTTTTAATCCAGTCCATATAATGTCTTTTTCGGGAGCTAGAGGAAATGCATCTCAGGTACATCAATTAGTAGGTATGAGAGGATTAATGTCGGATCCTCAAGGGCAAATGATTGATTTGCCCATTCAAAGCAATTTACGCGAAAGACTCTCTTTAACAGAATATATTATTTCTTGCTATGGAGCCCGTAAAGGGGTTGTGGATACCGCTATACGAACATCAGATGCAGGATATCTCACGCGCAGACTTGTTGAAGTAGTGCAACATATTGTTGTACGTCGAACAGATTGTGGTACCATTCGAGGTATTTCTGTAAGTCCTTGAAATGGAATGATGGCGGACAGGATTTTTATCCAAACATTAATTGGCCGTGTATTAGCAGATGATATATATATAGGTTCGCGATGCATTGCTACTAGAAATCAAGATATTGGGGTTGGACTTGTCAATAGATTCATAACTTTTAGAGCACAACCAATCTCTATTCGAACCTCCTTTACTTGTAGGAGTACATCTTGGATTTGTCAATTATGTTATGGCCGAAGTCCGGCTCATGACGACCTGGTCGAATTGGGAGAAGCTGTAGGTATTATTGCAGGTCAATCTATTGGAGAACCGGGCACTCAATTAACATTAAGAACTTTTCATACTGGCGGAGTATTCACAGGGGGTACTGCAGAACATGTGCGAGCCCCTTCTAATGGAAAAATCAAATTCAATGAGGATTTGGTTCATCCGACACGTACACGTCATGGACATCCTGCTTTTCTATGTTCTAGAGACTTGTATGTAACTATTGAGAGTGACGATATTATTCACAATGTGTTTATTCCGCCCAAAAGTTTTCTTTTAGTTCAAAACGATCAATATGTAGAATCAGAACAAGTCATTGCTGAGATTCGCACGAGAACATCCACTTTGAATTTGAAAGAGAAGGTTCGAAAACATATTTATTCTGACTTAGAGGGCGAAATGCACTGGAATACTGATGTGTACCATGCCCTTGAATTTACATATGGTAATATTCATCTCTTACCAAAAACAAGTCATTTATGGATATTATTAGGGGAGCCCTGGAGAGCTAGTCTAGGCCCCTGTTCGATCCACAAGGATCAAGATCAAATGAACGATTATTTTCTTTCTGTTAAGCGAAGATACATTTCTAACCCCTCAGTAACTAATAATCAAGCAAGATACAAATTTTTTAGTTATTTTTCTGGTAAAAATAAAAAAGGAGATAGGATTCCTTATTATTCAGAACTGAATCGAATGACATGTACTGGTCGTTGTAATCTCAGATATCCGGGCATTCTCGAAGGAAATTTTGATTTATTGGCAAAGAGGAGAAGAAATAGAGTCATCATCCCACTCGACTCGATTCAAGAAGGCGAGAACCAACTAATACCTTCTTCAGGTATAGCAATTGAAATCCCCAGAAATGGTATTCTCCGTAGAAATAGTATTCTTGCTTATTTTGATGATCCTCGATATATAAGAAAGAGCTCGGGACTTACTAAATATGAGACTAGAGAACTGAATTCAATCGTCAACGAAGAGGATTTGATTGAGTATCGAGGAGTCAAGGTATTTTGGCCAAAATACCAAAAGGAAGTAAATCCATTTTTTTTATTCCCGCGGAAGTCCACATTTTGGCCGAATCTTCTTCCATAATGGTACGGCACAATAGTATTATTGGGGTAGATACACAAATCACTTTAAATAGAAGAAGTCGAGTAGGCGGATTGGTCCGCGTGAAGAAAAAAGCAGAAAAAATTAAACTGATAATATTTTCTGGAGATATCCATTTTCCTGGAAAGACAAATAAGGCATTCCGATTGATACCACCAGGAGGGGGAAAACAAAATTCCAAAGAATACAAAAAATTGAAAAATTGTCTCTCTATCCAACGAAGAAACTTTCCAGGTATGAAAAAAAGTATTTTGTTTTGGTTCAACCTGTAGTCCCATATAAAAAAACGGATGGTATAAATTTAGGAAGACTTTTCCCGGCTGATCTCTTGCAGGAAAGTGATAATCTACAACTTCGGGTTGTCAATTATATCCTTTATTACGACCCAATTCTGGAAATTTGGGACAAAAGTATTCAATTAGTTCGGACTTGTTTAATGTTGAATTGGGACCAAGACAAAAAGATCGAAAAGGCTTGTGCTTCTTTTGTTGAAATAAGGACAAATGGTTTGATTAGAGATTTTCTAAGAATTGACTTAGCGAAGTCACCTATTTCATATACCCGAAAAAGGAACGATCTGCCGGGTTCAGGATTGATTTCTGAGAATGTATCAGATCGCACTAATGTTAATCCGTTTTCTTCCATTTATTCCTATAAAAAAGCAAGGATTCAAGAATCCCTTAATCCAAATCAAGGAACTATTCATACATTGTTGAATCGAAATAAGGAATCTCAATCTTTGATAATTTTGTCATCATCCAATTGTTCTCGAATAGGCCCATTCAACGATGTAAAATCTCCCCATGTGATAAAAGAATCAATCAAAAAGGACCCCCTAATTCCAATTAGGAATTCTTTAGGCCCCTTGAACAGGCTTTCCAATTTATCATTTCGATTTATTTTCCTATTTAATAACCCATAATCAGATCTTGGTAACTAACTATTTGCAACTGGACAATTTAAAAAATATTTTTCAAATACTTCAATATTATTTACTGGATGAAAATGGTCAAATTTATAATCCCTATTCATGTAGTAACATCATTTTAAATCCATCCAATTTGAATTGGTATTTTCTCCATTACAATTATTGTGAAAAGACATATACAATCGTTAATCTTGGGCAGTTTCTTTGTCAAAATGTATGTATAGCAAAAAAAGGACCGCATTTAAAATCAGGTCAAGTTCTAATTATTCAAGTTGACTCTGTGGTAATACGATCAGCTAAGCCTTATTTGGCCACTCCAGGAGCAACTGTTCATGGACATTATGGGGAAATCCTTTATGAAGGAGATACATTAGTCACATTTATATATGAAAAATCAAGATCTGGTGATATAACGCAAGGTCTTCCAAAAGTGGAATGGGTGTTAGAAGTGCGTTCGATTGATTCAATATCGATGAATCTCGAAAAGAGGATTGAGGGTTGGAATAAATGTATAACAAGAATTCTTGGAATTCCTTGGGCATTCTTTATTGGTGCTGAGCTAACTATAGTGCAAAGTCGTATCTCTTTGGTTAATAAGGTCCAAAAGGTTTATCGATCCCAGGGGGTGCAGATACATAATAGGCATATAGAAATTATTGTACGTCAAATAACATCAAAAGTGTTGGTTTCTGAAGATGAAATGTCTAATGTTTTTTCGCCTGGAGAACTAATTGGATTGTTGCGAGCGGAACGAATGGGGCGCGCTTTGGAAGAAGCTATCTGTTACCAAGCCGTCTTATTGGGAATAACAAGAGCATCTATGAATACTCAAAGTTTCATATCCGAAGCGAGTTTTCAAGAAACCGCGCGGGTTTTAGCAAAAGCAGCTCGACTGGGGAGTATCGATTGGTTGAAAGGCCTGAAAGAAAACGTTGTTCTGGGGGGATGATACTTGTTGGTAGCGGCTTCAAAACACCTTCAAGCGAACCCAACAACATTCCTAACAACATTGCTTTTGAACTCAAAAAAAAGAATCTAGTAGAGGGGGAAATGAAAGATATTTTGTTCTACCATAGAAAATTATTTGATTCTTGCATTTCTTCAAAGAATTTCCATGATACACAAGAAAAATCATTTTTTTATTATTTTTAGGGTTTAATGATACTTAAGAGCAGATTCACCCCTTTCTTTTATCTTTTAAAAGGATCTGTTGGTTTTTAGGTGCAGTCATTTAATTTGGTAATAGTAATCAAAAAAATAACAAAGAGAAAAGAATAATGGCTTGGGCTGTGTATCGACGCCAATCTGCTTTAAGTAGTTATCTATTCAAAATTCGTTAATAAATAAACTCCAAATTAAACTTATGATTATGTGTGACATAATCATAAAATTCATTTTTCTAATGAAATTTTAATGAAGCAATATTAACGAAAATAAAATTTTTCCAAGCTGACCTGGCAGCTTAACCCCAGCCAGGGGCGCTGCCCCTTGGACCCTGCTAGGGGCTGCCGCCCCTAGAACCCCGCAACCGGGGGCGCTGCCCTCGGACCTCTGTTCGTTAGGGGCTTCACCCCTAACATCATAGTAAACTAAAGAAAGTGTGCACTCCGCACATCCCGAACTTGCTTAATATTTACTAAGATTAAATTGATCGACCAGTTAATCCAATTACACTAAAATACTAACAAATCGTAACCCAAAGACAAAAATGTCTTAGTTGACCGATCAAGGGCCAGTTCGTTCGACAGCTACAACGTAAGTTGTCATGTCAAAAACCAAAACGTTATCATAGCCAATTAGCCATAGACCATAGAGAACAATGCCATATTCATCTACCAACAAATAAACCGCACCATAAAATAGTCTAGTTGGTTTGACAGTTGCAACGTAAGTTGCTACGCCAAATATCGAGGTGTCATGATAATGACATTGCATCAAACAACAATAAGATTGAACAGGAAATCATAGCCAAACCAACCCAACAACGACTAACAATACACGATATTGTTTCCACCATCTAACCGATTGGTAATTGTTCCTCGTAAATGTTCCTCAACAATGTACAAACATAAGCCAAAGTTACAACTCGTAATGGCCGGAGTTAGACATAAATGCCCAAGTTACAACTCTTAATAGTTAGATGACAATGTAAAATTATAAATGGTTCCCACAACAAACAGTTGCCACCAACACAGTGTTTTGAAACTAACCCGACAGCAACAGCCTCCGCCATCACCACCTAACCGCCGAAAAACAGAGATAGAAACCCCTGCCAGACCACCGCATCCACCACACCACCGCCACCTAGGGTTCCGAAATCAAACTCGGCAACAACAGGCGACACGGTGGAGGAAAGAAACATGTGGAAATCGAGGTCCATGAAAACCGCTCATCTACCATCGTCAAGAAGAGAGAGAGAGAGAGAGACGATAAATTTGGAGCACATAACACGTGCATTGAAGAAGATTGTGGGAGTACAGATGTCAAAGAAACAAATAACCAAAGTGACGTAAGCGATGTACAGACAACCTAAACCCAAGTTACAACTCGTTAAACCTGGATTCTCCCGAAAATGTAGTATTATTACTAGTTTTTACGAAAACCCCGCGTTGCGGGGGCTGCAAATGAGCGTGTTAAAAGGAAAAATGAAACTCGTCGCGAACTCTTATTGCTATTGCAAAGTGACCAATAGAAGCAAGTCGTGAACCCCTATTGTAGAGGTTGTGGGATGCCATATTAATGTTACAAACATTCATATTTTTTCATGAAACTTTATTAACAGAGGCATATGATTAGTCGCTATTCATACTCAATACTTTTTTTATTATTGATGTATAAATCATCCATGAAAGAAAATATAATTCACATCACTACAACTTCCGTAAAAAAAAATGAATGCCATTCTTTTGTCACAACAACCACCACCACCATCTCTTTCTCTTTTCCCAAGCACAACCACCAACATGTACAACTACTGAGCAGCACCTAACGCCAGCGTCTCTGTTTCCGCAAACAGCATTTGAAAGTCTAGTGTCTGTGTAACCACCAGTCCATCATCACCATCTAACTGTTTCAGGGCCACCATCCACACTTGTGGCTACAAGAGCTCCCTCAAACCCTAGATCAGGCTACTCCATTATTAGATAAAGAAACATAGATCAGGTTATAGGTTGCAGATATGATTCGAGATTTGATTATCATGTGGTAACCGTTACCATAGATCTAAGTTTTCATCAATTCCAGCCACAATAACTGGATTACGTAATTGTTTTTGCTCGATTGAAGGGTAGGCAGTCGTTGAGGAAGATAGCCGGCGCGTTTACTGTGGTTGCCAGAATAGGCTTGAGAGAGAAAGAGAAGAGTTATCCCATAATCAGTTGCCACCGGTGGTGGTGTGATGAAAATCCTGCCATGGCAACAATTAATAAAGACGAAGAAGAAGGGAGAGCATGACACATTTACAAACAAAAAACTACAAAACACGTGTAGCACAATTGCAAAATAAGAAATAAACAAATAATGATGCCAGAAGTAGTACAACTCTCAAAGCCAAAACTTAGACGAAATTGTTAATATATAAATAAATCACCAATTTAACACGAATTATTTTTTATAAATTTGTTGGAATGAAAGAAAATGATCACAGTTTAATAACACAAATCTACTATTATAATAAACAAAAATAATGGTTCAACCACATATATTTTAATTGGCCTAATACTTTGCCAAATGTCATCTCTACCTTTTCATATTTAATTCTTAATTATTTTGTTAAAATAAATCATTTAAAACCTTCCATAACTTACCCCTTTATCGCATCAAAGCACCAAAATTCTAATATTTTTTTCTCATAATATTTAATTTTAACAAAAATAAATATTTCTTAATGATATCCTTTTACAATATCTGTTTTAAAATTTTAATTTAACATTTCATTGTTTCTTACAACTTAATGATTTATACAAAATAATAGTCTTGATCATTTCAGATTAAAAAATGAATGTTTTAAATTTTATACTTAATCTTATTTTTAATTTAAACTATAAGCTACACTTAACACTTTAATTTTAAAAACTATTCATGATTTTCAAAATCTTTCACTTTCCGACTATAATTATAACTTTTATTATATTCCAAAATTAATAGTAATAGTAATAATAATAATAACATGCTTAAAAGCTTATAAACTAATTTTTATATAATCTTACTATACTATGATTTTTTTTATTAAAATTGGTTTATTTCACATAAAAATAAAACAAATGTTAACAACGGTAATTTTCATTGCCGGTCATGTAGTGTTACATGCTCATATGTATCAAAGCTAGATAAATACATTTCAGGAAAAATACATGTAAATATGGCCAAAATATCTAACGGTCGCTGCTATCTAGAACCTATAATGGTTTTAAGTTGTTTGGGATGTTTTGTTGTTTTGAAAGAATGAAGTTGTTTTTAATATTCAAGATAATGTTCTTTATAAAATATTTTTTTCAGTTTTTGCGGACTAGCATTGTTAACTCTTAGTATATGGTGTTTTGCTTATATATACACACTACTAGAAAACTAGGCATTTGAGACCGCATTTTCGGTCGCAAAACAGTCGCAATTGCCCTTTTGCGACAGCTTTGCAACCGAATATGCGGTCAGAAAAACGCAGGTCGCAATTGCCCTGTTGCAACCATTTTGCAACCGCCTTTTGATTTGCAACCACAATGCCGTCGCAAATATTGCCAACACTGCTGCAGTCGCAAATATTGCGACCGCTGTTGCAGTCGCAAATTTTCTATACAATTTAACATTTCTACTACAGTCGAGCCTCTGGTTTGACGACTGGGTCAATGAATGCAAAAGTACCATCAACCTTCCCATCAATCGCTATTACACACATGCGTGCTAGTTTTTCATCATCCAAAAAATAACCGGCGGTCCCTAATGAAGAAGGTGTTACCACTAGAGATGTTATATCAACTGCATCATTGTAATAATATAAATCATAAAGAAAGCCATTTAAATGAATTTCAAAATCTCAAAAGCTTAAAAGAAGTTCAAATAATATACCACCTGAACCTCCATCAAGCAGTTGCCTGTTTGTTTTGTTGGCAATCGGGTGCAAACTAGCCTTAAAACATATGCTTTAAACCTTTTAACTATATTGTTGATAACAAGTCAAACCCCTATTAAAAGTGATTGAAATAAAAATTTTCATATGGGTTAAACGGTTCAAAAGTAGTTTTTATCATATTTAATTCATTAATTATTTACAAAATCTAAAAAGGAGCCAACCCATTTTGACTTTTATCATAAAATTCTTTCCTATGAGTTCTTAAAATTTGTGGACTACCTCTCCAGCATAATGAGAAATGATGAAATCCGAGCGTGCTAATTTTGGTTTGATAAAACGTTTGTTATTTTTGTTATGGTACATAATGATAGGAAAAGTTCAGAATATCATACTAAATTAAATGTAAAAAGAAGGAACCTTTTCGATGAGATCAAGAATGTCTTTGTTGTCTACAAACTCTATGTAGCTCCAGTTAATTTCCTCTTTGTTGTATACATCTTGCTGCATCCTGAAAACATGCTGTTTGAAGGGGATACCAACACGTGCTCACAAATATATAAATTAACAATTTGGAAAAAGAGCATAGGTCATGCCTGATTGAAGTGTTGTTGCAGCTTCTCATTAGTAAAATTAATACAAAACTGTTCAAAACTGCACAATTTAATAATGAAAATCAAGTGAATGTAGATACTTGGCAAACACGAGATCTTTCTAGAAGGTATGTCCGGATGGCGGCTCCAGATATTCTTCCGAATTTGTCAAACTGAAGCTCAACAAATTTTCCAAAACGGCTGCAGCATAGAAATGGGTTGATCAAGATATTTTAAGCCAATGAAATAATATTGAATGAGTACTAGAGGTGGCAATTTAACCCCACATGGTAAAAACTGGAAGGTCGGAAGTGTTTTAAGTTTTACCAACATAAAACCTGTTGGAATCAATATGTTGATGATGTGATTCTCATAATCATACTTAATACATTAAACCAATCATACTTTACCAACTCTTTTACCAAAATAGTAATTTGACAATAAAAGTCCCTAGCTGCCAGCTAACCCTTAAAAAGCGTCTGATAAACACAAAGAGAAAAAAAAAACCTGGTACCAGCAAAACATTAAAAAACCCCTGGCACTGGCTAAACACTAAAAAAACACTAACAGCCAGTTAAACACTAAAAGAAACCCCGAGCTGCCAGTTAAACACTAAAGCGAGCCTCTAGCACCCTGTTAACACTAAAAAAAAAGCCCCTAGTCGCCGCAAATACACTAAAAGACGTCGGCTAAGCCCCAATTTTCAATGTCTTTTTTGTACATTTTCTTGGTCAAGTTGACTATTTTGGTAATTTTCCCTTATATAAATTACTTGTTCTGACTAGAACTCGTTTTAACACATTACATAACCCATCCATTTTACCACCTCTTAAAAGTACCAAGTTTCTTGTAACATAAAGTTAAGCTGTTCTGCACATGGAATTGTTATTTCTAACTGTTATTGCATTGTCAAATGCTTCCAGAACTGGATTTGACTGCGTATATAAAATGTGATATTATATTGCTTTTACACTTTATTAATAGGATTGTTTAAAGAGATACAACAAAGAGTTGCAGTTATTATGCAATCTTACTTCCAGAACTTCTTGTTCAACTGTTCTTCCTTCGGTGCCTTTATGACCGCCAACATAAGCAAGATATCTCATAAGCATTTTAGTAGTTTCAGTCTTACCCGCACCAGTTTCACCACTAACCAGAATTGAGTTGCTTTTCCCTCCATCAACAAAACGAACAACACAAACAAGTTCATTTTCTTAATGGACGGATATGAACAAAAATGTTTCGTTCGTGTTCAGTTGTTTGTTCAGTTGACTCTCCTGTAAGAATACCCCCGTTTACAAGAGCCATCCCTACTAAAATAAGCATATTTGCAACCATCTTGTTTTATCTACATAACCCAAACTTATTAATATAAGCTCAATTGATAAACAAACTAGCATCTAACTAACATTAATATTTCATTTGAACAAAATGGTCTACGTATACACTCCTCAAAACGCTCAAACAACCACATACTGTCCTCGTAAGAAAAATTCTCTCCAACTGTTCCATGAACCAGGCCACCACATATGCTTTAAATTTAATCCAGCATGACCAACACCTCGCCCAACACCTCAATCACTAGGTTGACTACTTCCTAAAATCATCTAAACTAACTACTAAATCACAAATCCTAAACAAACTTTAGAAAATTTGACACCAAAAGTCCAAATACAGCCCTAATTTTTTATAAAACTTATTTGATGCATACAGATCGCCATTCGTGGTTACTGAGTGTTCACTAAAACTAACCTTATTTGATGCAATAGTACAATTTCACAGCTAAAACCTAACTTATTTGATGCATACAACATACAAAACTGCAATAGTGCAAAGAGTGCCAAACGTTCAATCTATATTCGAGATCAACAATTGTTCAAAATCCATGGCAACTACTTACGAAATCGAATAGTACCAAACGAATTAACCGAGTGACCGAGAAATAACTTATTAGATGCATATCATCCTCCACAATCTCTCCTTCCTCCATATCATCATCCACTGGCGGAGGATGCATTTCCGCCGTATCCTCGTTATCATCATCCTCGTGTTTCCGGCCATGATGACGGTGGCGGCGGCGGCGCCGGTGGTGGTTGTGGCGGTGCTTGTGGCGCTTTGACGGTTCTTCGGAATCGTCGTCGGATGTACGGAGGTGCTTGCGTGGCTCTTCGGAGACTTCGGTGTCGGTGGACATAGCGGAATTGAATAGCTAGGGTTAGGGTTTGGAGAATTGATTGGTTGATTGGAGTAATAATAATAATAATAATATGAAATCGTTGGGATGGCTTTGGGGTTGAATGAATCTGGTGATGAAGGATTGGAAGTGGTTATATATGAAATCGTTGGACCAATGAGAGAACGTGTAACAGAGGTGCACAAACAAATCTTCGCTGGGGCTTTATTTTTAAATAAAGATTAGAAAACTCCGTCCGTCCGACCGCCTACCGGTTGCAAAAGAACTCCGATCGTGCCAGCAATTGTAAAAACTTCAACCGCCTACCCGTTGCAAAAAAACCCCAACTCCGACCAAAAATTAACGGTTGCAAAAACTCCGACCGAAAATTAACGGTTGCAAAAACTCCGACCGCTTAGCCAACGGTTGCAAAAAAACTCCGACCGCCTAGGCAACGGTTGCAAAATTTCCGAACACTTAACCACCGAAAGTTAATGGATGCAAAAACTCCGACCGCTTAGCCACCGTGTCAAGTAATTCTAGCAAATTTTGGTAACAATTGCTCAATTTTCTAGTAGTGATATATATATATATATATATATATATATATTTGAATGTTACACAAATATTAATTTATATTATATTGCTTTATAATATAATATTCATTTAAAATTTACGTATTGTTTATTTAAGTATTTGTATGAGTTGTATCAAAATTTTTATTTAAACACTTTTCTTCTTAAGAATATAAATCACTATATCAAATTAATATTAGGACTATATGATTTATGTTTTTTTAGTAATAATCGTGTGTTATTAATAAGAAATGTTAATTAAATAAATTTTAAGCATTATACATATGGAAAGTTTTTAGAGATCAATGTCGCACCTTTTATATTAAATTAGAGATAAATTCAATCTTCTCATATTCAATGAAAACGGTAACTACAAATGTTGTATATGAAAAAAATTTTAAAGATTAATGAAGATTTACCATATAATTTTCTTTTTTTTTATTTTATGAAAATTTTATTGTATTCCACGTTGTAATGCATATTCATATTCATTAATCTAATACCAAATTAGTATAAGTATTTCATATTGTTTTGATCTTTTGTTAATGTAGTTTACCTAACCCGTGTATACACGGGTATTTAACCTAGTAAGAAGATGTACAAATAAATTGATGTGAAGTATATATGGAATCAATCTAATCGATGAGGGTGATTATTTTAATTATTGTTGATTTATTATATTAAGAAGAAATTCTATAAATTGAATGTAATTAAATTTAATTTTAAATTATTTTATTAACAAGAAATTATAAGAATGCATGTTTTTATAGAAAGAAACATTGTTTTAATAAGTAGTTTTAATTTTAATTGATTATTTTCATTAAGAATAGTATTTTAAATGTTCATTATTGAAAATTTGAAGCATTTAATTCATCATTTAAAACACACAATTGATAATTTGATATACTTGAAACCTTAAGCATTTAATGAATTTTATAACAGAAGATGGAATTTATATCTATATATACATGAGTTTGTAAATTGGTTTCTTCATCAAATAAGTGTCAAAATCACAAAAACCTTAAAGAAGCCATCATGCTCAAACACGTTTGTTTACTTGTCTTCATTTGCTTCATGTACAGAGGTATACTCATAATCATACTAGCATTGTTTCTATTTCTTATGTTCTCATCATGTATATGTTCATTGATATAATGTATGTAATTGTACAGATGTTTTTGGTCAAGACTTGAGCCTCGTCATCCGTCAAGGGGCAACAAGTGCACCTGGAGAGTGGGATGTGACACTTGAAAACACAAGCCCTTGCACGATTACGCAAGCAACCTTATATTGTAGCGGGTTCCAATCCCATAAAGGAATTGTTCCGACTATCGTCGTTCAACAAGGCGACGTGTGTGTCTTAAACTATGGCTGGAAAATATATCCTAAAGAAAGCATTCACTTCACCTACGCTTGGGAAAATCAGTTTGCTTTTAGAGAGTTGAATGAAACTAAAGCTTGTTCATGAATAATTTGTCCTTTATAAAATCTATTAAATGCACCACAAAATGATTTAATAAAGGAAAAGAAGTCATTGGTTTCAATATATGATATTCTCTTTCGTTTAAAATTATATTAATTATGAGTAATGGACAAACGTCAAAAGATATGTTTGAGATAAGAAGATAATAACAAGTAAATTATTTCTTAATACACAAAACTATATATATTGCAACTTGAGATACAATTACACATCGACAGGAAATTCTTTTCACTAATTGAGCATTTTGGTTCATAATTTAAAATAGAGTTTCCGGGGTACGATAAATGATATGCTCGAACAGGTTTCAAAATAGAAAAATTTATTTTCCGTTCCCACTGATTTAGTGATTTGGGTCCAAAAATTTATTTTCTATTCCAAGTGATTTGGTCGCACTTTCAATAAACCCCATAAGCCGTAACCCCTTATTATATATGCATTTATATGTTAGTCGCTCAATGCCCAAGCCCAAAAATGTCTGTGCCCTCTTAAACGCTAGTCGCAATTTGGAGTTTTGCGAAGAACCGTGAACCATGACTTCGCTGTTGTTTCAAATCACGAACCCATTGACGGCAAAAATTTTGGTAAATAATTTAATTTTCCTTTTATTTTATTTTTTACTTTGTTTTACAAAATCTATAATGAAACTATAAAAATTACTCAAATCATTTAAAAATACAAGGCCCAATTGAATCAGTTGTAATGTCCAAATGGTCTATTAAATTGGGCCAGATAATAAATGATATCATGGTCTAAATATTCAACTAAATAGAGGCCCAATTAACATTTTAAACCTAATTAGCAATTAATTAATATGGCAATCACATTCACAAATCCATCACCAGACTGAGCGAAGGTAATTCCAATATGCAATTATAAGACTTAGACTCTAATGTAGTAGTGTTCTTGAAGCTTGATTATTAGTATATGATGTTCAATTTTATATGTTTATGCAAAAGTATGTGTTCAGACTTGCTACTTTGCTAGTTTATATCATTATATGTTTACGTGTAATGTGTTTAGAATTTGCTAGATGCTATTAAGTTAACCTATAAAGTTGAATTTTGTGTTGAAAATTGTGCATTTAGGATTTATTGTTTTTTTTAAAAGAAAGACAGATTGATTTTGGTTCTTCATCTTCAAATACCATCTTAGCGTAAGCCAGTATCATGTTGTCAATGTTTTCAGACCCGGCCCGGACGCCTTACCAGGTCAAAGGTCGGACCGACCCAGGAGGGCGGATCGGTGTTTGACCCGGATGATGTCATAAATAATATATATATATATATATAATATAAGTTTTGTTTACAAAAAATGAATAATAAATGAGATTCCAAAAAGTCCAATAATTCTACATAGCCACTAACAGTTCAGTTGCCATAATTGTGCTTTTATAGTATATATAAGTTAATTTTTGTATATAAGGACATCATTGAAGGCTAGCGGGATGGCTTTGGAGAAGATCTCTAAATACGTTGACATAGGATTTACCCGGGTTCGAGTCCAGCATGCTGCATGTTTTTATTTTAATAGAGGAAAAAGGGTTTGCCGGTTCGGCCGGCGGTTCACCGGTTCCGGTCGGACCGCAAACCGACAAACCCGGCCGGGCTATTAGAAAACGGGTTATGCTATGTGAACCCGACCGTGGTACCTACCGGGTCCCGGTTAACCGGCCGGTCCGGTCCGGGTTTCAAAACATTGCATGTTGTCACTCTATGAAAGGAAGAAATTGAAGTTGGCAGAGTCCACAAGGGTTTCCCACATTTAATTAAGCTCGTTTTGTCAAAAACTAAAAGCCACAAGGTATAGCCAACTTCATAACTTTTCAAAGTTTTCTTGACCCACGAGATTTTCGCAACCAACAATTCTTCTTAGAACTTCAAAATCATACATGACGTAGTAAATTTCTTCTTCTTTTTTCTTTTTAACAAATATTTCATCTAAAATGCCTTAACCTTGTATTTGCAAGCATTTGAACTCATCACCTCACTTTTGGAGGGACAAACACCATACCCCTTAATCAATAGGTCATTGGTATACCGAGTAAAATTCAAATTAATTTTTTATATGATTTATGCCAATAATTACTAAGGGTGACCTTCAGTCCGTCCTCCACCCTCTCTTTGAAATTTTTATTTGGTTCCTGAAAACAAAAAAATCAATTTGGATATAAAGATTCATATATAAGCTTATTGCATATAAAAAGATATTCTTATAGACTTATATTTGTTAATGATAGCATTATATTTGTTAATGATAGCATACTGTTTGATATTCATGGATAGTATCTTATCTTCAAATAAAGAATGAGAATGAATGGAGGTCATTGAGCAAAATATTATTCTTATATACCTCTATCATGGTATCAAGTCTTTAACCTTTACTACCGGCTGTTTATTCTGATCCCAGTCTTCCATCTCTATTTCATCTTCTTCCACCTCTATCAATCATCCTTCTACCCATGGAATCCAAAACTTCATCTGGCTGTCACCGTTACAAACATCAAAAATTTCATTCCCATAACCCTGGACACCGAATCCGGCCAATATACCTCATGATTTCTTTAAAATCCATTGCAAAGCGTTTCTGGTATTCGATCATCTCACTAAAAACACACCTCCAACCACCCATAGCACATCCAAACCCGATGACATATCCCCTGCCCCTCCTACGATTGCTCTTGATTCGTGGGAAAGAATTGATGCGATAGTCCTTCAATGGATTTACGGCACCATCTCAAACGATTTACTTCAAACCATCCTCAAGAAAAATACCATTGCTTTATGCATGGACTGCATTAGAACAGATCTTCAGTGATAGCAAAGCAACACGGGCCGTTTATCTCAAAACGAAGTTTGCCAACACCCGTTTTGACAATTTTCCGAACATGCATGCATATTGTCAAGAATTAAAAGTGCTCTTTGATCAACTTGCAAACGTGGATGCTCCCATTTCCGAAACCTACTTGGTTATTCAACTAATTACGGGCCTTAATGAACAATACGAAAGAATCGGAATGATCATTCAAAACACCGAACCCCTTCCGTACTTCTATGCAACCCGCTCTCGTGTCAAATGGAAGAACAACGCCTTACATGCAACCACAAACCGCACGGGTGATTCCCCTGGCCCTCGTTCAGATTATACATCAGATAGTGGACGTGGTCGTGGCCGTGGATATGGTAGAAATAACATAGCCAGGGGGCGTGGGAATGGAAATAATAATTATGGTTATTTTAATCCCAATAATTATGGAAATTGGAATGGCCGGACTCCACCAAACTCCTATTCCTATTCCCCTTGCACTAAACAGGCCTCTCAAGCCCATAACCATCAAACACCCTGGCCCAATTAGTTTCCTTGGAACAATCAGCAAACCTGGCCCAACCAACCCTGCCCATACCCAACTGCTCCCGGGCCAACAAACCCATGGCAATCTCGGTGATGGCCTACTTGGACCGAGACCAAATCAAGCGTATGCTACCACTTATTGTCACACCCCGACTTAGGGCCTAGAAGGGTGACTCTCAGTTGGTATATGTTTTATAAATGTATCAGAGTTGCAGGTTGTTTTAGCGGAAGACTTTATTTAAAATATTAATTTACTTTGAAAACTTTTCGGATAATAAATATGCGAACGTTTATTTTAAAATTTCATATTTAATCTGTTTATTATAATCAAATAATTTAAAACCAAGCCATCTTCTTGTAGCGAGCATGTAACTCTTTGATTTACTCTAATTCCTTGCTATTTGTGTTGAACCTGTTTCCTGAAATGTGGGGAAAAATACGTCAGCGATATGATGGTGAATCGTTGACTCTAAAAGAATTTAGATAACAATTATAATACAAATATAGATTTCTTAACATATCTCAGCAGAAATATTTCTATTTTCCGGTATTTGGAACACTGCCCTACACACACATAATTTCTCCGAGCCACGTAGCCCATATCGGAGAATTAGTTATGACTGTTAGCCCGCAGCCACGTAGCGTTTGACTGTTTAGGCTGAACAGTTATGTTTGGATCCAAACACATGTGTATTCGATCTGAGTTGCTTTTATTCTCTAATTTGTATTACAACATTTTAGAGATCACGCAATCTCATGTAAACGTTTGACTGACTGGATAAGACAAACAACCTGTCTATCTTATAGAGTATAAATTTGTTTTAATTGTTTGTAAAGGTTTAACGTATTCACCTGTGATTGTCTGTTCTGAATGATGTGGTGATCTCGTTTGAAAACCTTTATGAATGACTGATGATTGACCTGTGACAAAATAGGTTTATATAAATACTCGAATCATCTCTTGATCTAGCTATAGACCTTTAATCTGGTTTTGATAGCTTTAAACCTTGATTGATCATTATTTGCATAAAATACTTGTTCATGTAATCTTTTTGTTTGCTTACCAATTCTGTGCTGAGTTTCTTCTTCATTAAGAAACATCTATGATAGGCTTTAAAAGAAACTTCATTTGATCATAATCCTTGTATGAAAAAAATCTAATGTTTCTTAGTCATGAAGAAACACTAGTTTGACTGTTTCTCTTGTATATGAAGCTTTATGTTTCTTAATTGTGAAGAAACTATGTTTTGAATATATCCTCATGTATGTAAGATTCGGTGTTTCTTGATGTTGAAGAAACAATATTTCAACTATAACCTTTGTATTTGAATGTTATATTTCTTAATCATAAAGAAATATTATTTTGACCATATCCTTTGTATATGAATGCTTACGTTTCTTAAACATGAAGAAACAATAATTTATCTATAACCTTTATTTATGAAAAGTTATATTATGCTTATTTGTAATCAAGGTTCGGGCTATACCCCCAACTATGGTCTAAGCCATTATAATAAAAATAAAAATAATAACTTAAGCAGAACCCCTACCTTACACGGATATTCGGAGTTTATGTGCCTAAGCTTGTATGGGCAGCTCTTCTACTCTCTATCGGGTATTGCGTATTGAGGCTTAAACCGTCGGAATCTTGGGGCTTGGCACGTACTACGAGAATCAGCACGCAAAATGAGACTAAGCGTGCGAATGTGATGTGATTGGTGTGAGAATGAAAGTGTCGTGGACCTTCCTATTTATACTTGATTTTCTGCTTCTTTGCGTCGCGCGAAGGACAAAGGTTATGGAAGTTCGCATCGCGAACCACCTTATATATGATGAGTCATACAACGGTTTGTCATGTGGCGCTACATGCTGCCATGTGTCTACACGTGTAGCAGATGCATATTTGTTACTTCGCGTCGCGCAAATAAATACTTCGCGTAGCGCAAAGCCGTACTATGTCGGTTTATATCTTTTGTCTTTCGCGTAGTGCGAAGTCCTTGAACCTGATCCGTTCATGTCGCGCGAAGGATAATTTTTCAGAGTTTCACTTTCAGTCCTTGTACTATCCTAAAATACTAAAGCGGCCCTTGGCGATGCGAGCATGCGAAGTGCAAAGTGCGCCATTAAAACGCCACATTACGCCCATCGCTCGAGTCCGTTTCCGAGTTTGAGTCCGTGCGCATCGGGTGCTTCGCACCCTCTGCTAGGACTATGGAGAGTGGTTAGCCACATAAGAACAATACTATGGAAACTCTATTCCTTATAAAGAGCTTCCATTTTCTTCCTTGTTTTCATGTGGGATGGAAGTTCTCTTTCTTATTTATAACCATATGGAATGCTTCCACTTTCTTCCATCTTTCCATGTGGGATGAATTTTCTTATTTCCTTAACATGAGATATTTTATTTTTCTTATCTCATTTTTCCCATTACTTGTCTTGTGAATATTTTTAATCATTCAACTTTCAAAGTTGACATTTTTAGTCCAAAATAATTTTGGGATTTTATAGGATGTTACACGTATGCCTCTATTGATATCGAGCAAGCACTCTACACCATGTTACTCAACCCCCTCCCCCTGATTAGTGGCTCATGGACACCGGAGCTACATCCCACATGACCAATAATCCAGGTAATTTCCAAACCCTATTTAATAACAGCATTTTTAATAATATTATTGTCGGCAATAACACTACAATTCCAGTTTATGGACAAGGCAATCAAACCCTACCACCGCCCTACCCACCCCTCAAATTAGATAATGTACTCCTTGCACCCAAATTAATTAAAAATCTTACTTTTGTCTATCGCTTCAGTATTGACAATTGGATTTCCATAGAATTTGATCTTTTTGGTTTTCTTGTGAAGAATTTCAAGACACGAATCCCTATCCTCCAATGCAACAGCAGCGGTGATTTCCATCCTCTACTTCCGCCAGAGTCTACCCAATACACTTCTCCCTTCACTTTTGCAGCTATTTCTCAACAAATTTGGCATCAATGTTTGGGTCACCCTGGCCATGCTTTGTTACAATATTTGAGAACTTCTAATGTTATTTCTTTTACAAAATTGAATAAGAATGTTTGCTCTTCTTGTATTATTGGAAAAAGCATTAAATTACCTTTGATACCGTTTAATTTTTGTACATATATACAATTTGATATTATTCATAGCGATCTTTGAACATCTCCAATTGTCAGTACCGGGGGTCATAGATATTACATCCTTTTCTTAATGACCTGAAAAATTTTTTATGGACATTTCCCTTAGCCAAAAAATCCCAAGTATATACTATATTTAGTAGTTTCTCTAAACAAATAGAAACTCAATTTGAAAGAAAAATAAAAACCTTTCAATGCGACAACGGCACCGAGTACATTAATAGCTCATTTCAGCAACATTGTAATCAAAATGGCATGCTTTTTCGTTTATTGCCATACATCATCACAAAATGGAAAAGTGAAACGCAAAATCCGCTTAATTAATAACATAATCCGAATTCTTCTAGCTCATGCTAATCTCCCCCTTTCTTATTAGCACCATGCCCTAGACATGGCCACTTATCTCATCAACATTCTACCTAGCAAAAATCACAATTTCAAAACCCCTAATGAACTTCTCTACCAACGTCTCCCAGCCTATAAACACCTACGTGTCTTTGGGGTCCCTTTGCTACCTTCTTCAGCCCTCTACTTTCACTCACAAACTTGCTCATCGCTCTCATCCATGTGTCTTTTTTGGCTACCCACAAAATCATCGTGGGTAAAAATTTCTTGATTTACATACACATCAAATTACGATCTCCCAACATGTAATATTTAATGAAACAATACTACCATTCGCTACAAATCTAATTTCCTCTCCCTCCACATGCAAACATAACTATGATTTCTTAAACACACCACACCCACATCTCTGGTCTTCCGTTACAACACCTGGCGGTCCCACATCGGACCATTCTCAACCCAGCCCCACCAACACAAACCAACGTATTGTTCCCGCCCTTAATATACCTACTCCATTCAATTTTACAAACCAAACCTCCCCACCTACGGCCCACCCCCTTTCACCACTCACGAATAACTCCACAACCAATTCGAAATCAATCTAGTACTATAACTCCACCATCTCCTAACACTACTTCCCCACCATCGTTGTCCCCTCTTAATATCCCGCCACCACAACCCGCAACCAGACGTACCATGCGTAATCGCGGTATGGATGGCATTACAAAACCAAAAATATCTTTCAATCTCTCGGCCACCACACTCGTCCCCATACCCAAAAACCCCATCCATGCCTTGTCTATACCTGAATGGTATAATGCTATGACCGACGAGTATAATGCCCTTATTAAAAATGGGATTTGGGAACTTGTACCCTGTCACCCACAGATGAATATATTACGGAGCATGTGGTTATTTAAGCATAAGTTTAACTCGGATGGCACACTTGAGCGATATAAAACACGGTTGGTTTGTGATGGTCGAACACAATAGGTTTGAATTGACCGTGGGAAAACTTTTAGTCCGGTTGTCAAACCGGCTACTATAAGGATAGTATTATCTATTGCCTTATCCCGATCATGGCCGGTGCACCAATTAGATGTCGCAAATGCTTTTTTGCATGGGAAACTTGACGAAACCGTATACATGTACCAACCAATGGGGTTTCGTAGTAAACCACACCCGGATTATGTATGCCACCTCAAGAAGTCATTATATGGACTAAAACAAGCTCCATGTGCGTGGTATCAACGATTTACTCAGTAAGTTGAAAAACTGGGGTTTCAGCAAAGTAAGTGTGCTAATTCATTATTTATATTACATAGCGGGTGTCACACGGCATATCTCTTGTTTTATGTTGATGACGTTCTTCTCACCTCCTCTTCGGCAACAACTTATGGCAGACTTAGCATCAGAATTTGCAATGAATGACCTGGGCCAACTTAGCTATTTTCTTGGCATTTCGGTTACTAGAACATGTGACAGTATGTTACTTTCACAAAGCTCGTATTCTCATGATATCATTAAACGAGCTGGGATGCAGACCTGTAAACCAGTTCCAACCCCGGTGGACACTAATGGAAAGCTTAATGCTGACTCCGGTACCGCATTTGATTATCTAACCCTTTACCGGAGTATGGATTACAATACCTTACTTTAACTCATCCCGATATCAGTTACACCGTACAACAGGTTTGTATGCATATGAATGCCCCGCGATCGAAACATTGGGATGCCCTCAAACGGATTATTCGGTATATCAAAGACATTGCACATTACGGACTCACACTTAGTAAACCGACCAGCCATGCCCTACTAGCTTATACTGATGCCGATTGGGCTGGTTGCTCGAATACTCGTCGTTCAACGTCGGGTTATTGCGTGTATTATGGTTCTAATCTTATCTCATGGTCCTCTAAACGGAAGCCTACTATTTCACGTTCAAGTACCGAAGCAGAATACGGATGTGTTGCCAATGTCGTAGTTGAAATTTGTTAGTTACGGAACCTGTTATTAGAACTGCACCACCCCCTATCTCGATCATTGCTTGTTTACCGCGACAATGTCAGTGTCATTTACCTGTCCTGGAACCCTGTCAACCACCAGCGCACCAAACACATTGAAATTGACATTCATTTTGTACACGAGCAAGTTCAACGTGGCTAGGTTCGGGTTTTGCATGTTAGCTCTCCGTATCAAATAGCCGATATTTTTACAAAGGGTCTTCCATGTGCTCTGTTTGAAGATTTTAGATCCAGTCTCAGCATCCGGCTACCTCCCGCTTCGACTGCAGGGGTGTAATAAACTTATATTTGTTAATGGTGGCATTATATTTATTAATGATAGCATACTGTAATTAGTATTATTTGATATTCATGACTAATATCTTATCTCTAAATAGGAGATTGCATTTGTATGATATTTAAAGAATGAATGAGAATAAATGGAGGTCACTGAGCAAAATATTATTCTTGTATATCTCTATCATTTACTTTATATATAAAAAAAGATGATGAAAAGGACGTGTTCTTTTTCAATAACAAGATGCAAATTAACAATCATGGGGACAACTGGTAAACCTGCATTGAAAAATCAATGATGTCTTTCTCATAAGCTGAATGCACCAGGTCATTTTAAAAGCTGTGATAGAGGCGACCTGTGGTGGCCAGGTGATGACGTCGGATGAACGTGGGAATGCAATGAAAACAGAAACAGTGGGATGCGAATGATTCGTTTTGATGTGTTTAGAGGAAATGCAATTTCTTATGTAATCATTGATTTCATTATATTGACCAACCAAACATTTTTTTAACAGCTTAGATGCATTAAAACTTTTACTCAAAAAGAAGTTAACATCAAAAGGAGAAGGCTTTTCCTGCGTACCCCTTTTTTTACTCCCTTTTTTTACTTAAAAGAAGCTAGACTCAAAACACCCTTTTTTTTATTCACTTACAATTGTCCATTTCATTTCGTCTGTTAGTAACAAACGCTACAGAAATCACTTAGCATTAGACAAATTATGAAGTAATTTCGTTTTACAAAACTAAGACGCTTGTTGCAACTTCCACTTTGATTAATCAATGTTAAGTTTTTTTAGGAATTGATGTGTAAGACCATCTTTTTATGCCCCCTCGGAACATGGGTGTGAGGTTCATACGACTCGAACATAATTTAAATTGGGATCTTTATTCGTGCTCAATCAAAAGGAAAAAGCCAAGTCATTGCATTGAGAAATTACGGTTTGATCACAACACAAGGTTGCCATGTTTCTTTTGTTTTTTTCTCTTGGAGCTTTTCAATCTACTATCATATATAGTCCAGGCCCTAAATTTAGGACACCATGATGGGAACTCTCATACAAAGACGTATATTTTAGCCGACACATCGCTTTACACGTGTCCAAATTATTTAAAAAATTATTATTTTGGACCTAAAGTAATGAATTGTGGCGCTAAATGATGAAGCATGAATCCCTACTCCTCGATTCGTCGGTCCCAAACTATTTCGCGTAACATAATTAATTTTATACCAATGTGTCTGTCCACTTTCTAAACACATAATTGTAATTTACTGCATTTTTTCTAACTCAATTGTTATCTTAATTAGGTGCAATTATTTAAGGGTATATTTAATGTTATTAATATACATATCTTGAGGCTGAAATGTCCTGTAGTGAACAATATATGGCGAGATGGAGCGGGTAGGATTTCACACGAAAAAATCGAGTCAATAAAGTGTGCTAGGCGTTGCTGGTGCGCCTCGACAACTCAAGAAGAAAGCCTTTCGATGCTATCTTGTACTAAAAACATTGGTAATGTATAATTTCATTGAATCTCTAGTTACGTAATGTACACAAATGTATATAAAAAAAACATGTGTGCACATATATGTACATATTATAAATATATGTATAATTTGGCTAAATGAGAATTTTTTTTATGAAACTAGGATGATATATAAGAATTTTGGCTTTTTACTTTCCTTTTTTTGTGTTTTTTTTTGTTTTATGCTTTTTTTTATTTTTGGTTTTTTGTGGTCTAAAATGGTTATCATGGTTTTCAATTCCTAAAAAGTTCTCACCTGATACTGATCCTATATATATATATATATATATATATATATATATAGGGTTAAATTATAATAGAAAGTATAGTTTTTGTACGAAGGATAAAAAGTAATCTTGGCCATTGATTTTGAAAATGGAGGGTTGAGATTAGTTTAGTGGGAAATCAAGTGTGAACATAAAGGAAATAGTATAAAAGGAATAACACATTTATTAACTTTCACTCTCCACATGCAAGACACATGTCAAATTCTCTCATCATTTTAAAACGTCAATAACTTTTTTTACTACGTTTTTATTGAAAAATAAATTCACCATACTAACGAGTGTATTTTTATCTTTAATATGAGTATCATATTGTAATATAAAAATTAAAAAAATTAGTGGGTTTTTTATAAATTGTGTTTTACCAAATTGTGTTTTACAAAATTGTGTTATACAATAGTATTTTTCATTGTGTTTTTTACATTGTGTCATACAATTGTATTTTTTATTGTGTTTTTATCATTGTGTTATTTTTTTCATAGTGTTTTTTCCCATTGTGTTTTTTCGAACTTTTCCGGCGGGGTGGTGGCGGTGGGTGACGGGTGTGGTGGCGGTGGAGTGGTGGTGGATGTAGGTGATGAGTGAAGATGTAAGTGGGTTTTTGAAATTAATGTAAGTGAGTTTTGAGATTAAAGTAGATGGGTTTTGATATAAAAGTGTCAAGACAAAAACACCCTCCTTCTTAGTGTTTTTAGAAAAATCAAACTTCTTATTTGAACCTAACCCTATATATAGATATATAAGAATCGACTATTACAATACAGCATGAATGCGTAAAATAATGTTCGTTACACATGTTTCAATATCGATTTGAGTAAAAACGAATTAAAACAGCCGCAAGAACGTTTAAAGGCATACAAATTACATTTGACCAGAGATCGATCGATATATAGCACATACGTTTTATATATAAATAGATCAAAGACGCTAATTTATTCTCAACTTCATCACAAACTCATTAGACGACAGTAACCATAGCACGTACATTGTATCAATGTAAACCACCGATCCCGTTTCACCTTAGAAAAACATGCAAGCTAGTTTGATTCTTCACCTTCTCTTAATCACTCACTCGTTTCATAAAAACCAAAGTGTCCACGCGGTGGCTTGGTGGTTTCCATCTCTCCAACAGACAGTACTATTCTCCTTCTATGTTCTACATACTACAGTTCCAATATCAAGTCTGCATACAAAACGTTAGCACTAAGCTGTTAGAATCAGTACTATGATGACAAGTGCTGAATGTAGAATGTAGTACGAATTTGTTGTTATGCTTGTGGAAAATGCATTGAATTTAAATCAATGGCTTTTTTGTTATTTATTCTCAGTTATATTGAATGTTTTTAGTTTCTAGGTAACGAATAATTCCATAGAACCTGCACGTTTGTATGCAAGTAACACAATGTTAAGAAAATAGGAAAACAAGATTGAAAATTAAACGGTTTAGGCTTGCTTTTTCCGTAATAATTTAGTGTTTTGTAATAAATCTCAAGTTTCAGGATCAAATACATTTTATTTTTAACGTGAAAACAGTGAGAACCAATTTATTGTTATTATTAGGTTTGTTTTATAATTGTTTGCTGTTATTTTTTGTTCGTATATGCTGATTTTCGATTATGAGACGTTATAGGTATTATTTGTTGATTTACATTTTGTTGTTATTATTAGGTTTTTTTCTTATGTTGTTATAAGTATTTGCTGTTATTATTTTGGTGCTTATTTTTATTCTTTTCTTGTTATTATTAAGTTTTTTTCTTTGTTATTATAATGCATTGCTTATGTAGTTTGATATTGTAGTTGATATTGTTTTCTATGCTCTCATTTTGGTAGATTGGTAAATCTCAGTGTGTATAAATTAAGAGGTTGACATAGTAGGAAATTAATTAAGTTATGCCTGTCTTAGATGGTGTAATGTTGTGCATTATACTTACATTCTGCATCTGATTTGATCCAACGTTCGCTTTTCCTGTTGGTACTTGCATATGTGGGATGCGGCACCTTGCCCTTGGTCCGGTTTTCAGAAATAGACCCGTAAGGAAATATAATAATATCTTTGAGTAACATATTATTATGTCGGTTTCTATTTCTATACCCCTCGGCCTCGTCATTGGTGACGCCGCTGCTTTTCTTCACATATTTCCGTATGTTTTGAGCAAATGCCAAGGGTTCAAGATGAACCATTTGGAGAATCTGCATTTGTACATGTATAAGATTCATATGAACCAAACATTAGATTAATTACATCAATTAATTCAAATCCATTCGATGCTGCTACGAGGTAGATAGGTATAGTACGTCATAATGTCATATGATATGAAAATGTACCTTGTGCATTTTTTCATCAGCTGAAGCAGATCTTTTCATTTCTTTGTTGTTTCCTATGCTGCATTTAGTTTCAGTTTTTTCGTCTGCGATTATAGTTTTCTGGAACAGCTCTGAAAGTGTTGTTCTTTTGCCACGCTCTACTTTAGTTGGTCCTTGTAGTGTATGATGATCATAACTCAACACCTTCTCTAACTTCTTACTTTCATATTTCATCATATTCTCAACGTAAGCGGCCAACCGTGGTGTCGCTTCACCATTGATGAAACGGTCTCTTTCAACGGCCCTGATCATTTCAAATCCATGAAAGAGTTCATCATTTGGTTTCTCCTTCATATGCTCACAAGAAAGGTTGACATAGTGCTGCATGAGATTTAGTTGTTAGACGATGCCCACTGGTAATATATATACACACACATACATAAATTCAATAATATATTTATTTAATTAACTAACCACTTAAAATTAAATAATGAGTTGTTAAATAGTTATTTTTGAACAACAATATTTTTACACCTAAATACCACGTAACCTTGCTTTGCAATGATTTGAAACCACAACACTTTTGTTTAGAGTAAACATCATATCACTAGAACACCGAATGGTGTCTAGTTGTTAATTAGTTAACCATATAATCCTAAATTAAGAAAGGTTATGGCTAACCAAATAACCACCTTTTAATATCTCAATACAATTTTAAAGTTGCATGTATAGAAATAGAAGCACACCATCATGGTATTGAGGAGAGAGATCCAAAATGTGGAATGGAGAACTGAAAATATTGATTTTGTTATGTGAATTGATGAGTTTTTTATGGCTCTTTATAGGAGCTTTTGGAGTTAGATATTTGCATAAAGTTCATGTCGATATTGGTGTAAAAAGAGATATTTCCCTTGAAAAAAAAGTAAAACTTTTTATAAAAAACTAAAACCCTATTTACCAATTATTTTATTAAAAGAAAAGGAAAACAAAAGAGGGAATTGTGGTTCTTTCCTATCATTCCATCCTACTTTAAAATTGCCTACCCAATGGACGTTTCAGAACATAATGATCTCTTGATACAATTCAGGGAATGTCATTGCCGATGCCCTTGACGATTGAGGAACGATGATTCATTAAGTTTTTTATTCACAAAATATATCTTTTGATGTTTTGAATAAATAAAGTTGATTGAATTTGTTGATTTGCAAAACCATCATTGTAAAGTGGTTGATGTATTTCCAACAAACACATTGAAATTGATATTCATTTTGTACGCGAGCAAGTTCAACGTGGCTAGGTTCGGGTTTTGCATGTTAGCTCTCCGTATCAAATAGCCGATATTTTTACAAAGGGTCTTCCATGTGCTCTGTTTGAAGATTTTAGATCCAGTCTCAGCATCCGGCTACCTCCCGCTTCGACTGCGGGGGTGTAATAAACTTATATTTGTTAATGGTGGCATTATATTTATTAATGATAGCATACTGTAATTAGTATTATTTGATATTCATGACTAATATCTTATCTCTAAATAGGAGATTGCATTTGTATGATATTTAAAGAATGAATGAGAATAAATGGAGGTCACTGAGCAAAATATTATTCTTGTATATCTCTATCATTTACTTTATATATAAAAAAAGATGATGAAAAGGACGTGTTCTTTTTCAATAACAAGATGCAAATTAACAATCATGGGGACAACTGGTAAACCTGCATTGAAAAATCAATGATGTCTTTCTCATAAGCTGAATGCACCAGGTCATTTTAAAAGCTGTGATAGAGGCGACGCTGTGGTGGCCAGGTGATGACGTCGGATGAACGTGGGAATGCAATGAAAACAGAAACAGTGGGATGCGAATGATTCGTTTTGATGTGTTTAGAGGAAATGCAATTTCTTATGTAATCATTGATTTCATTATATTGACCAACCAAACATTTTTTTAACAGCTTAGATGCATTAAAACTTTTACTCAAAAAGAAGTTAACATCAAAAGGAGAAGGCTTTTCCTGCGTACCCCTTTTTTTACTCCCTTTTTTTACTTAAAAGAAGCTAGACTCAAAACACCCTTTTTTTTATTCACTTACAATTGTCCATTTCATTTCGTCTGTTAGTAACAAACGCTACAGAAATCACTTAGCATTAGACAAATTATGAAGTAATTTCGTTTTACAAAACTAAGACGCTTGTTGCAACTTCCACTTTGATTAATCAATGTTAAGTTTTTTTAGGAATTGATGTGTAAGACCATCTTTTTATGCCCCCTCGGAACATGGGTGTGAGGTTCATACGACTCGAACATAATTTAAATTGGGATCTTTATTCATGCTCAATCAAAAGGAAAAAGCCAAGTCATTGCATTGAGAAATTACGGTTTGATCACAACACAAGGTTGCCATGTTTCTTTTGTTTTTTTCTCTTGGAGCTTTTCAATCTACTATCATATATAGTCCAGGCCCTAAATTTAGGACACCATGATGGGAACTCTCATACAAAGACGTATATTTTAGCCGACACATCGCTTTACACGTGTCCAAATTATTTAAAAAATTATTATTTTGGACCTAAAGTAATGAATTGTGGCGCTAAATGATGAAGCATGAATCCCTACTCCTCGATTCGTCGGTCCCAAACTATTTCGCGTAACATAATTAATTTTATACCAATGTGTCTGTCCACTTTCTAAACACATAATTGTAATTTACTGCATTTTTTCTAACTCAATTGTTATCTTAATTAGGTGCAATTATTTAAGGGTATATTTAATGTTATTAATATACATATCTTGAGGCTGAAATGTCCTGTAGTGAACAATATATGGCGAGATGGAGCGGGTAGGATTTCACACGAAAAAATCGAGTCAATAAAGTGTGCTAGGCGTTGCTGGTGCGCCTCGACAACTCAAGAAGAAAGCCTTTCGATGCTATCTTGTACTAAAAACATTGGTAATGTATAATTTCATTGAATCTCTAGTTACGTAATGTACACAAATGTATATAAAAAAAACATGTGTGCACATATATGTACATATTATAAATATATGTATAATTTGGCTAAATGAGAATTTTTTTTATGAAACTAGGATGATATATAAGAATTTTGGCTTTTTACTTTCCTTTTTTGTATTTTTTTTTGTTTTATGCTTTTTTTTATTTTTGGTTTTTTGTGGTCTAAGATGGTTATCATGGTTTTCAATTCCTAAAAAGTTCTCACCTGATACTGATCCTATATATATATATATATATATAGGGTTAGATTATAATAGAAAGTATAGTTTTTGTACGAAGGATAAGAAGTAATCTTGGCCATTGATTTTGAAGATGGAGGGTTGAGATTAGTTTAGTGGGAAATCAAGTGTGAACATAAAGGAAATAGTATAAAAGGTATAACACATTTATTAACTTTCACTCTCCACATGCAAGACACATGTCAAATTCTCTCATCATTTTAAAACGTCAATAACTTTTTTTACTACGTTTTTATTGAAAAATAAATTCACCATACTAACGAGTGTATTTTTATCTTTAATATGAGTATCATATTGTAATATAAAAATTAAAAAAATTAGTGGGTTTTTTATAAATTGTGTTTTACAAAATTGTGTTATACAATAGTATTTTTCATTGTGTTTTTTACATTGTGTCATACAATTGTATTTTTTATTGTGTTTTTATCATTGTGTTATTTTTTTCATAGTGTTTTTTCCCATTGTGTTTTTTCGAACTTTTCCGGCGGGGTGGTGGCGGTGGGTGACGGGTGTGGTGGCGGTGGAGTGGTGGTGGATGTAGGAGATGAGTGAAGATGTAAGTGGGTTTTTGAAATTAATGTAAGTGAGTTTTGAGATTAAAGTAGATGGGTTTTGATATAAAAGTGTCAAGACAAAAACACCCTCCTTCTTAGTGTTTTTAGAAAAATCAAACTTCTTATTTGAACCTAACCCTATATATAGATATATAAGAATCGACTATTACAATACAGCATGAATGCGTAAAATAATGTTCGTTACACATGTTTCAATATCGATTTGAGTAAAAACGAATTAAAACAGCCGCAAGAACGTTTAAAGGCATACAAATTACATTTGACCAGAGATCGATCGATATATAGCACATACGTTTTATATATAAATAGATCAAAGACGCTAATTTATTCTCAACTTCATCACAAACTCATTAGACGACAGTAACCATAGCACGTACATTGTATCAATGTAAACCACCGATCCCGTTTCACCTTAGAAAAACATGCAAGCTAGTTTGATTCTTCACCTTCTCTTAATCACTCACTCGTTTCATAAAAACCAAAGTGTCCACGCGGTGGCTTGGTGGTTTCCATCTCTCCAACAGACAGTACTATTCTCCTTCTATGTTCTACATACTACAGTTCCAATATCAAGTCTGCATACAAAACGTTAGCACTAAGCTGTTAGAATCAGTACTATGATGACAAGTGCTGAATGTAGAATGTAGTACGAATTTGTTGTTATGCTTGTGGAAAATGCATTGAATTTAAATCAATGGCTTTTTTGTTATTTATTCTCAGTTATATTGAATGTTTTTAGTTTCTAGGTAACGAATAATTCCATAGAACCTGCACGTTTGTATGCAAGTAACACAATGTTAAGAAAATAGGAAAACAAGATTGAGAATTAAACGGTTTAGGCTTGCTTTTTCCGTAATAATTTAGTGTTTTGTAATAAATCTCAAGTTTCAGGATCAAATACATTTTATTTTTAACGTGAAAACAGTGAGAACCAATTTATTGTTATTATTAGGTTTGTTTTATAATTGTTTGCTGTTATTTTTTGTTCGTATATGCTGATTTTCGATTATGAGACGTTATAAGTATTATTTGTTGATTTACATTTTGTTGTTATTATTAGGTTTTTTTCTTATGTTGTTATAAGTATTTGCTGTTATTATTTTGGTGCTTATTTTTATTCTTTTCTTGTTATTATTAAGTTTTTTTCTTTGTTATTATAATGCATTGCTTATGTAGTTTGATATTGTAGTTGATATTGTTTTCTATGCTCTCATTTTGGTAGATTGGTAAATCTCAGTGTGTATAAATTAAGAGGTTGACATAAGTAGGAAATTAATTAAGTTATGCCTGTCTTAGATGGTGTAATGTTGTGCATTATACTTACATTCTGCATCTGATTTGATCCAACGTTCGCTTTTCCTGTTGGTACTTGCATATGTGGGATGCGGCACCTTGCCCTTGGTCCGGTTTTCAGAAATAGACCCGTAAGGAAATATAATAATATCTTTGAGTAACATATTATTATGTCGGTTTCTATTTCTATACCCCTCGGCCTCGTCATTGGTGACGCCGCTGCTTTTCTTCACATATTTCCGTATGTTTTGAGCAAATGCCAAGGGTTCAAGATGAACCATTTGGAGAATCTGCATTTGTACATGTATAAGATTCATATGAACCAAACATTAGATTAATTACATCAATTAATTCAAATCCATTCGATGCTGCTACGAGGTAGATAGGTATAGTACGTCATAATGTCATATGATATGAAAATGTACCTTGTGCATTTTTTCATCAGCTGAAGCAGATCTTTTCATTTCTTTGTTGTTTCCTATGCTGCATTTAGTTTCAGTTTTTTCGTCTGCAATTATAGTTTTCTGGAACAGCTCTGAAAGTGTTGTTCTTTTGCCACGCTCTACTTTAGTTGGTCCTTGTAGTGTATGATGATCATAACTCAACACCTTCTCTAACTTCTTACTTTCATATTTCATCATATTCTCAACGTAAGCGGCCAACCGTGGTGTCGCTTCACCATTGATGAAACGGTCTCTTTCAACGGCCCTGATCATTTCAAATCCATGAAAGAGTTCATCATTTGGTTTCTCCTTCATATGCTCACAAGAAAGGTTGACATAGTGCTGCATGAGATTTAGTTGTTAGACGATGCCCACTGGTAATATATATACACACACATACATAAATTCAATAATATATTTATTTAATTAACTAACCACTTAAAATTAAATAATGAGTTGTTAAATAGTTATTTTTGAACAACAATATTTTTACACCTAAATACCACGTAACCTTGCTTTGCAATGATTTGAAACCACAACACTTTTGTTTAGAGTAAACATCATATCACTAGAACACCGAATGGTGTCTAGTTGTTAATTAGTTAACCATATAATCCTAAATTAAGAAAGGTTATGGCTAACCAAATAACCACCTTTTAATATCTCAATACAATTTTAAAGTTGCATGTATAGAAATAGAAGCACACCATCATGGTATTGAGGAGAGAGATCCAAAATGTGGAATGGAGAACTGAAAATATTGATTTTGTTATGTGAATTGATGAGTTTTTTATGGCTCTTTATAGGAAATCTTTACAAACCGTTACATCAAACGCCACATCGTGTTACAAACTTCATTTAAAAACTCAATTCTTATATAACAGAAACCTCCACAAACCTTGTCAAAAATTATTAAAATTACATATATATATACACACACACGCATATGCATATGTGTGTGGTCCGCTTCTCGTATGCAGTCCCAAACGTAGTCCACGGACTTATCCTCCACAACGTGAAGGTCGCTTCTTCCTTGTTTGCTGTCTGCCACACATTCCAAAACGGGTGCAAACCCTGACTAGAGATGCATCCGTATCTTGGTAAATAATCCAATACAAAGCTAGGCTTCTTATCATACGAAGCATACAATCGAAGTCTGTCCTTGTAATACTTATGCATCAAGTAAATTAGTTACGAATCAATTAAAATAATTACACATGAAGTAAATATATTGCGTATAAAAGGTAACTAATTAAACTTACACTTAAGACTTTGTGCGCCTTGTATAAGTATACAAGTCTTAAATACAAGTTCTCTAGACGGTTGAATCGACCCATGAATCACCACTTGGCATGCTCATTGTCTGTTATGACTTTTGTTCAGGCGTAGCAGAAAACCAACCCAAACCGAATATAAAAAGCGTTTAACCAAACCAAATAATCGAATAAAATATTATGTTTGGTTACGGTTAAAAACATAATTAACTAACTTTAACTGAACAAATATTTTGAACCAATGTATCTTTTTATATTATGAGCAACAAAAAATTCAAATAGTGCTTTCTTCAGTATATCCTAAGACCTAAATCCAAGAGTTTAAAATCATAATAAAACGTGCGAAGCCAAAAAAATAGTCATAAATATATAGAACTTAAAAGCTATAAAAATGGGTATTCGGGTTTTTTGGTTTGGTGTTCTGTTTAATCGATTCCTAACCGAATAGTGCAACCCCAAATTGGAATGCATAAAGCAAATAGAAAGGTTCACTTACCCGATCAATAAGGTAGACAACCTCCTCCTTCGGCCGATAATTAGTATTACTTTTCCCGCTCGCAATTTCTAATGCAACGATTCCAAAGCTATAAATATCCGGTTTATCCGTCAAATATCCTCCTCTAGAGCCATATACCCACTACAAATCACACCATAAACGTTTCATATTTAGTCAAAGTCATATAAACTAGGGTTGGCATATCGTGTATACCCATACACGATAAGATATGAACACGAAATGTATATACCTGTACACGACACGAAAACTTATCGTATACCTGTATCCCAAACACGAACACGAACCTGTAAATACATGTTATACACGATAATAGCTTAAATCGATCCTACGACAGTCAAATTATTCGTATTAACCTAATTGGGAATGTCATGAGAATTTGACGACTGAGAGAAAGTAAGAATGTTTCAGAAATTTAGGGTTTATGATAACTTATAATTATATATATGTAATTATGAAAATCAAATCAAGTGCTTAACATGTACTTAACAGGTAAACAAGTATTTTACCTGTTTAGACACGAAAATTAACAGGCAAATTCGTGTGTACCTGCTTAGTACACGAAACCTGCTAAGGACTTACCAGGTACCTGTGAAAATCGTGTAGGTACGTGTCGTGTATTCGTGTATCGGGTGTAAATTGCCAGCCCTAAACGGGGCTATCAGGATCTCATGGGATGATTTTGGAGTCGAATCCCGCCTTAGTGTCTTCTTTTACTCCTTATGGTTTTCATTTATTCGTTTGGGTTTTCATTTGTTCGTTTGAAAATTGTAGCTTCTATTTTCACTGAACGGGGCTAACAGCGACTGGTGAAATTTTGTTTTTACTAAACGAGGCTATCAGAAAACCATGGGATGATTTTGGAGTCGAATCCATCCTTCTTGTCATCTTTTACTCTTTGTAGTTTTCATTTGTTCGTTTGCGCTTTAATTTGTTCGTTTGAAAAGTGTTTCTTCTTTTTTCACAAAACGGGGCTAACAGTGACTGGTGTGACTTTGTTTTCACTGAACGGGGCTATCAGGAACTCATGGGATGATTTTGGAGTCGAATCCCACCTTCTTGCCATCTTTTACTCTTTGTGGTTTTCATTTGTTCGTTTGGGCTTTCATTTTTTTCGTTTGAAAACTATAGCTTCTTTTTTAACTAAACGGGGCTAATGGCGACTAGTGTAATTTTGTTTTTACTTAAAGGGGCTATTAGGAACTCATGGGATTACTTTGGAGTCAAATCCCGCCTTTTTGTCTTCTTTTACTCTTTGTAGTTTTCATTTGTTCGTTTGGTATTTCATTTGTTCGTTTGAAAAGTGTTGCTTCTTTTTTCACTAAACAGGGCTAACAGCGTTTGGTATTTTCATTTATTCGTTTGGGCTTTCATTTGTTCGTTTGAAAACTGTAGCTTATTTTTTCACTGAACGGGGCTAACAGCGACTGGTGTAATTTTGTTTTTACTGAACGGGGCTATTAGGAACTCATGGGATGATTTTGAAGTTGAATCCAGTCTTCTTGTCATCTTTTACTCTTTGTAGTTTTCATTTGTTCGTTTGGGCTTTCATTTGTTCGCTTGAAAAGTGTTGCTTCTTTTTTTCACAAAACAAGGCTAACAGCGGCTAGTGTGACTTTGTTTTTACTGAAAGGGGCTATCAGGAACTCATGGGATGATTTTGTCTTCTTGTCTTCTTTTACTCTTTGTGGTTTTCATTTGTTTGTTTAGGCTTTCATTTGTTCGTTTGAAAATTGTGGCTTCTTTTTTCACTGAACGGGGCTAACAGTGACTGGTGTAATTTTGTTTTTACTGAACGAGGCTATCAGGAACTCATGGGATGATTTTGGAGTCGAATCCCGCCTTAGTGTCTTCTTTTACTCTTTGTGGTTTTCATTTGTTCGTTTGAAAAGTGTTGCTTCTTTTTTCACAAAACTAGGCTAACAGCGACTGGTGTGACTTTATTTTTACTGAATGGGGCTATCAAGAACTCATGGGATGATTTTGGAGTCGAATCTCGTCTTCTTGTCTTCTTTTACTCTTTGTGGTTTTCATTTGTTCGTTTGGGCTTTCATTTGTTCGTTTGAATACTATAGCTTCTTTTTTCACTGAACGGGGCTAATAGCGACTGGTGTTTTGGTTTTTACTTAACGGGGCTATTAGGAACTCATGGGATGATTTTGGAGTCGAATCCAGCCTTCTTGTCATCTTTTACTCTTTGTAGTTTTTATTTGTTCGTTTGGACTTTCATTTGTTCGCTTGAAAAGTGTTGCTTCTTTTTTTCACAAAACAAGGCTAACAGCGACTAGTGTGACTTTGTTTTTACTGAAAGGGGCTATCAGGAACTCATGGGATGATTTTGGAGTCGAATCCCGCTTTCTTGTCATCTTTTACCCTTTGTGGTTTTCATTTGTTCGTTTGGGCTTTCATTTGTTCGTTTGAAAACTGTAGCTTCTTTTTTCACTGAACGGGGCTAACAGGCGACTGGTTTAATTTTGTTTTTATAGAACGGGGGCTATAAACCATTATATAAGAGTAAACTCACATCGTTCCGACAATGCGTGTGCTGATTGGGCGCTTTCTTCTTCATCAAGTTTCGGAAGACCAAAACCCGATGTTTTTACGTATAAGTTCTAGCACATGAAGTCATGAACATATAGGATCTTTGTATATGATAAATGTTGTCTAATCTTAGTTGACAATAACATGCAATTATCATGCATCATCAGGGGCGGATCTACCATGTACGAGGGTGGTTCCCCAGAACCACCCGAGCTTTGAAATAATAATGTATCGATATATAGAAAATATTAGAGGAACCACCTTATAAATTAGGAAGAAACCACTCTATTTAAACTACATTGGCTGGACTAGCTGGTAAGTTGCTGGTTTTGTAAACAAAAGGTCACAGGTTCAATTCCGTGCAGCAAGGTTTTTGTTTTTTAAGTTGCTGTCTTCCTCTCTTCCTCATGCCACCCTTGCTACTCTTCCTAGACTCCTCCCACTATAAATGTAAGTTTAGATTCATTTGTTAGATATTTAATTGTTCTTAATGTTGTTAATTGTTAAATTATTTGTTAAATTTTAGTTTCAATTTGTTAGTTTGTTAGTTTCTGTTAGTTTTAATTTGTTAATTTGTAATGAACTTTGCCCGAACCATCGAACCGGCCTGAACCTCGAACCGACCCGGAATTTTTTATACCTGATTCTATGAAATTGAAACATATAAACTTAATGTTGTTAATTGTTAAATTATTTGTTAAATTTTAGTTTCAATTTGTTAGTTTGTTAGTTTCTGTTAGTTTTAATTTGTTAATTTGTAATGAACTTTGCCCGAACCATCGAACCGGCCTGAACCTCGAACCGACCCGGAATTTTTTATACCTGATTCTATGAAATTGAAACATATAAAGTAGTGCATCACCTGAAAAAAAATTCCTGGATCCGCCACTGCATCATCCTGCACGAAACATGCATCTAAAAACAATGGCACAAAATTCTTTTAAAAAATTGAACCAAAAACTAAAACTTCACCGCCTGGGATGAGATTTTGGATCTTGTTTTTATAACAACTCCAAAACTTCATCTATTGGCTTCATTTATCTCACCGTGAACGTCTCTTTTCAAGTGACCAGATTTGCCAAAATGCTCGACACGACAATCTTAGTTATGCATGTTTGTGAATTCATTTCATGATTGTGATAACTTGTCAATCACATATAAAACTGGGATTGATTCTTCATTCGTCCATCCTCAAGTTGTGTTGAATGGATTGTTCATATAAAATAAATTTCAAAATTGCTATAGTACAAAATAGACTATGTTCACTAGTCCATCGGCGACCAATAGTTAGTGATACTCATTCTTCTAGTAGTGACGTTCACGATATTGTTACTTTTGACGGTTAGAAAAGGAGATAGGAGGGTAGATTATTGTTATAAATAAAAATAAAAAATAGAATAGGAGCACCGTCCTATCAAATCATTTTGAACGAGTGCATATTTCACATCTGCTGACTCGTATCATAGCTTAATCTAAAATCTATTCGGTCTCAAGTAAACCCGGCCTGTTCAATAAAATGACTTGATGGAACTAAAATTTAAGCCTAAACTCAAAAAAAGAAAAAAAAAATGATGGCAGCATGCAACTCAAATATTCAGATTCAGAGAAGTGAATACCTTCTTCTACCCGCAAACATTGAGCCGCGGTGATAGAAACAGGACAAAGGTGATTTACTTGTCTGGATGTCGCTGTTTCGGGTCTCTTGCAAGACGATTTCATGATCAATTTGCACATGACTTGGCTTATCAGGACCTTTTCGATCATCTATTACTTATGGGCACTATAAGTCCAGACGTCCTCGAAGTTATGACATTTTTTAATGTCTCCCTTTTCTATTTATGTATAGTCGGTCCAAGTACAAGTCAGCTAGCTATTGAAATAAAGCGTGGTATATGAAGGGCCCACTTAAAAGTATCAAATGTTGATGTAAAATAGTGAATCAGGGTTTACTTCGTTAGTAGGCATGGAATCGACCACCTAGACAAAACTATAGGGATGGCGATGGGCCGAGTTCGGGCCGGATATTGGTAATTACATACCCATACATATTTGTAAAATCGTATCTCATACCTGGCCCATTAACCGTTGGGTAGTTGTCGGGTAATTGCCCGTTGGGTATCGAGTATATCTGTTGGGATTTTCAAGTATATTTTTTATCATTATAATTCTTTTATACTTTTTATTTATATAGCAATTATTACAAATTAAAATATAATACACTCCACATGTATAAACATTACAATAAATAAATAGTATCATTATAATTTTTATATAGTTTTTTATATACACACTTCACATCCTACAAAATACAAATAATTTTTCGGGTATACGATTCCAGCATACGGTTTGGGTAAACGGGTATGCATTTTCGGGTAATTGGGCCGGGTATCATCTAATCCCATACTCGGCTGATACCCACGAAAATTTTTTAATCTTAATCCCATGCCCAGCCCATACCCATTAGGTTCGGTATACCCGTCCCATTTGTTTTGGGTTCCCGGTATACCCGTCGAGCGCGGTTTTTTTTCCATCCCTAGGCAAAAGGTGTGAACATCCAACTTGTGCTTGCCAATGAGTGTTCACATTTATAAGAGGTATTTAAATGATTATATTTCGACTTAAATAGGCGTCATTTTTCCTTCCTAGACATGTTTTGTGTACTCCAAGAAATACATGAATTGTCCCATGATATCAAACACTACAATCCATACATAGAAGCTCAAAACAAACATAACTACCTAGATAAAACACATGTATTTATACACACAAATTACTTGTAAACCTTCATCTTTCACCCTAGATTTAATAGCCTTCTAAAAGTATAACTATAAGCATGGATGGTCATGATCAACAAAATCCAAGAGTTAAACTCATTGCCGTTATTGCCATTGTCGGCTTGTTATCAGCTGCTCTCGGTTTTGCTGCTGAAGCCACAAAGCTCCAGGTAAAACCAATCAAACAAGCACATTAGGCAGCCTTTGAGATTTCAAGTGCCCCAAATGATCAGTACTAAAAATTGAACCCTTGTATATAATTTTTTTTTCAAATATTGACGATAGTTGTGAATTGGCTCCCGGACCCTGCTTAGTTCTATCGAGTTGCGATTGCCGATTAGCCGAAGGCAGATACGTTTGAACTTCTCAAACACAAAATATGCCCTTTTTCGACCATGTTAGTTTGTTTTTAGCCCAGACCTGTGAATCTATATATGTTTCTTGTCTTAAAAAATTGTGTATTTCAACTATCACTATTAGACCCTATTAGAAAGAAAAAAGAGTGTGCTTAAAAAATTGTGTGTGCTTATTTATTTATAGTTTTTAAAAATTATGTAATATACTGGAAAATTTTGGGGCCCGTAGAGAATGGGCCCTTAAGTGCCAGCCATGGGCCACTTTGCCTAGCGTTCACCACTCATGTACGTACGCGCGCTTGCATACACGTGAGTACCCAATAATATACTTACATGACATGCATGAATTTACATGCAGCTTTGTGAGGTTCAAGACATAACTGGAACAGGATGCACATATCCCGGCCATTCAGGCCCCATGGCTCTTGGAATCATCGTGATTGTAGCACTTTTGGGTTTTCGTGTTTATTGCCCTGGAACTCGAAGCCCTTCTTCAGTGGTTCAACTCTCTCATTCTTTGTCATGGTAACTTCAATGATGATTATTTTGAAAAATAAAAGTATTAGGCAACTATGACTTCATTCAGGGTGGCATGGTTTGTGGCCATGGGCTTTTATGTTGTTGGTTTGACAATGAATGGTCGTCAAGGCAACACGTTAGAATATCGAGACCAATACCAAAGTTATTACAACTGCAACGTCGTAAAGCCTGGTATTTTCAGTGCGGGTGCTTCCTTTGCTCTTACAAGTGTCGTACTAGAGATTGTTTATTTAGTTGCAACACAGCATCAGACCGATAAAACCGCAACTAATCCTTCAACCAGGTCCAGCCCAGCTGGTCGGAGGTGGGGGGGATAACTCGCTTGCGAGGGTCCCGCCCGGGTGGTGGCCTAGGTTCGAGTCTCTGCGGAGGCAAAAAAAAATACCATTTTAGGTTGAAAGGTCCCTCTCTCTGGGAGATTCGAACCCGGGTACTTTAGGTGTTAGGGGGTGTGCATTGCCAGTAAGCCAAACTGTTCAAAAAAAAAAGTCAACCTTCTATTTTAGCAATGTGTTAAGACTACCAACAATTTATATTTGGGATTCTGATGTGTAATCATTTTTAAATTTCGTAATTGCAATAAATTGTATCCAATTTTGTATTTTTCTTTCTTAAAACAGTAACGCACATACTTTCTAAATCAACTCCTAAATTACACTTATTTGCAGTGTGCCATGAGACTCGAACCCTCACCCCTTAGAAAGAAAAAACATTTGCATGACCAGTTTTGAAACTAAGTTAACTTGCCATATATAATATTAACAGAATATATGCACAATCAACAGCCAAAAACTTATCAAAACACAACTGGTCACATCCACAAACATAGTATTAATGGAACTGAAAAATCATGTCCATAAAAAAAGTCCAGAGAGTCAACTAGCTAATATTGGATCAAGGCTCTGTATCAAAATCAAGGCAGCTACTCAAAAGCTTAAAATACTATAATGCAGATGTAATCATGTAAATGGCAGGTTACGTTTAGTAGGCATGGCAAGGAATTTTTTTCTTGTGGTGTTGGTAATTTTTGGTGCTTGGATTTATAACTATCTGGAGTCAAACTTTCCAGGTCGAGTCACATAATAAGATGACGGTGTCATAATTAATGTACATTGGTGTTGACCAACTAGGTGTCGTGTTTAAATTATTGATTTAAGTTTTTGACGTAAATAGGTGACGTGTTTCGCTTCCTAGACATGTTTTGTGTACTCCAAGAAACATATGAATTTTACCATGATATCAAAGACTAGAATCCATATACAAGGGACAAAACAAACGTTACTAACTAGATGAAACACATGTATATATATGCACAAATTATATGTAAACATGTGTTTCATTCAAGATTTTGATAGCCTCATAGAAGTATAAGCATGGAAGGTCATGATCAAGAAAGTTCTAGAGTTAAACTCAATGCGATTGTTGCGACAGTCGGCTTATTATCAGCCACTCTTGGTTTTGCTGCGGAAGCCACAAAGATTCAGGTAAAACACATCAAATAAGCACGTACTTCAACACACGCATAGAGATCATATACTTGCATGACATGCATAAATGTACATGCAGCTTGAAGAGATTCAGAACATATACAGAATGGGATGCACATATCCCGAACACTCAGGCGCCACAGCTCTTGCGGTGGTGGCGCTTGTTACACTTTTGGGTTTCCGTGTTTATTGCCCTGGAACTCGAAGCCAATCTTCGTCGGTTCAACTCTCTCGTTATTTATCATGGTAACTTTTTATTGTCTTTAGATTTTAGAAAATAAAATATTGTCTATAAATTTTTAACTACTTTAAAAACGAAATATAAATTTACCTTATGTTTTTGGGTAGATTTGCAATGTCAATAAAACATAAAACTTTGGATTAAAAATAAGTATAATCTTTAATAAAAAAAATAGATCAGTAAATTAGATTTTAGAAAGAAAATAAACAAAAATTGAAATCTAGTCCAAGAACCCGGTCTGCTTGGACCAGCAGTCGGAGCTGTGTTCATCGCCAAAAATAACAGCATAAACCGCACATTTGTAACTCTGTTGATGCTATGCTGTTCGACTGACCCGTTGATGGGACCTCATTTAGGGTGGCATGGTTTGTGGCAATGAGCTTTTATGTTGTTGGTTTGTTAATGGCCAAACTTCAAGGCCACCAGTACGAACCTCAAACAAACTTTCAACATTATGACAAGTGCAATGTGGTAAAGCCTGGTATTTTCAGTGCGGGTGCTTCCTTTGCTCTTACAAGCGTTGTCCTAGAGATCGTTTATTTGGTAACCGCAACACAGCATCAGACCGATAAGACTGCATCGAATCCTTCAACTGGTCAACCTTCTATCTTATCTATGTGTTAATACCAACAATTTACATTTTGGTTCCTGATGTGTAATCATTTTTCAGTTTTGTAATTGAAATAAATAATGTCCAATGTTGTATTTGCTTCACATGTTTTGGAACTAAGTTACTTGCCCATAGAATTCAAGTACTCACTGCCACAAACATAGTATTAAGGCAACTTCAAACTTGTCAAAACACCCAAACATAAAATTCACAATAACAGGATATCGGAATCATGCCGATAAGGCGATAACAAGGTGGTCAAAGTTCAAACGCAAGAAAACAAAAGATTTTGTGCAACTGTTACTTGTCTATTTCTTACCCCGAAGTTTCACACCAAGGGCCCGTTCCAGTTTGGTGATGAAGTGATGATCTGTTGGTTTGGTATAGCCTTCCCAGATTCATACTCCTGTATGATCTGAGGTTTCTCGTTGATAAGCTGCAATAACACACAAAGAGTTATGTTATGCAACTAATAATATCATAAGCCGAACCAGAGTTAGTTAAAAAAGGAAAGCCGTTAACCTGAGCAAGTTGAGATTGAGTAAGCTTCTTCTCGGTCCGACCCTGAATGATAGCTTTCTTCAACTCAGTCGGAACCTTTTCATCTGTTACAAAATAAAATCTTATTACGAACAAGTCTCATACGGGATACACGAAGTGTTAAGATGACTCACGAGTGAGATTTTCAGTCTCTTCATCAAGCTTTCTAGTGTTAAGAGAAGTGCTGCTGGATGCAGCCTTGTTTGAACCGGCAGTAGCTGCAAATATGAAAAAATAAAGATAATAAGCTTCTGTCAATTTGAATATTAAACAGACTAAAGGTCAAACTTCTGAAAGATGTGTCATATGCTTTCACGGTTGAGATTACCACAAAGGCACAAATTATAGTTAATTTTCTTAAGATGTGAATGATCACTTGTTAATGAATTCAGAAGTCCATGGCCAATCAACCAATCATATATCGTATGATTTAGTTATGTCAGATAGCTAAACCCCAAATTGATTCAAAAGAATACACTAATGAGCATCATCACGAACAGAACATGTAAATTCATCGAAGTAACGAAGAAATCTAACTAGGAGGGCAAACGAACCGAGCTGCTCGCGAGCTACCTGCTACTCAAGCTCAGATCAGCAGAAAACTCGAAACAAACCGAGTCTTTTCAAGCTTGAGCCGAGCCTGAGTCTCAAATAATGTTTAGTTATCAAGCACAAGATCGAGGCTTGTGTACTTTTAAGTTTCACCTCTTTTGGACTATGTCACACTACACAGCCTAGCTTGAGTCGAGCTTTGACTTGTTTAAGGTACTATACAAGTATACAACCTCGAGCCCAGCTTAGAGGCGTTAAAGGCTTTTCTCAAGATATATAAAAACAATTAAAATCATATATTAATTATTAAATAAACAAGAAATGAGCGGAACCTGAGCCGAGCTCAGGCTAAAAACAACAGCTCATGAGCCAAGCTCGAGCTCGACACCCCTAAATCTAACTCAGTAGGTACAAATCAATCAATTAACAACTAAGATGACATCAATTAATCCTAAAAACAAGTGAATACAAAACCCTAGCTCAGTACGAACACAAGCCCTAATAATAAACAAATTGAACATGTGAGCATACATAATCTTCATTTCCGCAACATAAAAGCGTGTGATGATATTAAAACCATCGAAAACCTAATTCCAGAACTGATGAACACGTGTGTATATGAAATTGGATACAAACCCTTGCGTACGGTCTCGATCTCAGCACCGGCGCGACGTGCGGCGTTGACGGCTTTCTCGTCCTTACGAGCGGCGGCGGTCGGAGCTTTCTTCCGGATCACTACCGGCTCCCAGTCTTGTGCGATGTGGCCTGACATTTTTAATATTTTCTTCTTATTATTCTTAGTCTACGAATGATAATAAAAGGATCAATTTGCTGGATGTGAATGTTATAAAGGGTAACAATTTGGGGTGTTTGGTTACGAGGTCAAGGTGTAGAAGTGTAGCATTCTGGCATCCACGTTTTTTGAAAATGTTAATCCAAACTAGGCCTGAAGAACCGAGCGTTCGGGAACTATTCGTGAACCGTTCGGCGGAAAGTTCGTTTGTATTCGTTTATTTAATAAACGAACGAACATGAACACATGTTCCGTTCGTTCATTTATGTTCATAAACGTTCGTTTATGTCTGTTTATTTATGTTCGTTTATTTATTAATATAAAATAATTAAATATTATCTAGATAGGTTATCTGCTCAAATGTTTTATATTTGTTAATTTGTGTTCGTTTAATTGTCTTCATGTAAGTTTGTTTGTATTCATTTACATTTGTTCATGTATGTTCGTTTATCTTTGTTCAATTATATTCATTTAGATTTTAAACAAACGGACACAAATGTCCTTTTTTAAATAAGCGAACATGAACATAAATATTTGTTCGATTAAGTGTTCGTGTTCATTTAAAGTTAAATGAACAAACATGAACATGTCTTGTTCGTGTTCGTTCAGTTCGTTTACAGCCCTAATCCAAACTTGTTTAACACGTTACCATAATTCTCTTCATTTCTATGCTTCATAACAAGTAAGGGTGCAAACGAGCTGAGCCCGAGCTCGACTAGGCTCGAGCACGGCTCGTTTAATTTACACATAGCTCGAGCACGAGCACGGCTTGTTTCGAGCTTTATTTTCAAAGCTCGACTCGTTTACTATTTATCAATTATTTTTTATATAATTATAATTATTTTTATATATTTTTTTCTATTATAATTTTATGTATTAAAAAATCTATATTATTTAGTTATTTTTATTTATTTTTTCATAACATCATACATATTAATTAATTATTATTTAACGCATATTTTAAAAAATATATAAATGACATGTTCGTTTAGGCTCGCGAGCCGGCTCGAGCTCGATAAGTGAAGCTCGGGCTCAGGCTTGATTATTAAACGAGCTTACTTCCCATGATATCTCAATTGCCAATGGCACCAAGAACGTATGGTTTAGATCATGATCAAACACAAGCAACAATTTACAAACAATTAATCAAACACCATAACTAAACAAACATTGCAAAGTCATTATTCTAGAAATCAAAGCATAACATAGTGTATCAATTAAACCTTACATCCAAGATGATCACCAAGAGGAACTAGCCACTCATGGTTTGAGAAATCATCATAATATCAATTGTATGCAACATCAAACGAATTAAAATGCACCAAACAATGATTACCCAATCCAAAGATATTGTTCTTCACTCTCCAAATTCGTCTCCCAATGTTTCTTGATGAAGAGATAATGAAAAGGTTAGTCAAAACGCCCAATTAAAGCTAAAGGAGACCGACTGTTACGATTGGACCGTGGTCTACGGTCCAGACCGTGGGCCACGGTTTGCCTTTTTCCCCATGGTATGGTGATCTTTGGAATTTCTTTGTCCAGTTGGACCGTGGTCCACGGTGGAGTCCATTTCCAGCTTCTTGTTTTCTTCATAACTTTCTCATTCCAACTCCGATTTTTTCACCGTTTTCACCCGTGTTCTCGTAACACCATTCTCTAGCTCCTCAAACCTGCAAACACACGAGCAACCGTAGTCAACTAATTCCACGGAATTAACATAATTCTGTAAGTATATTTATATTTTTTAATTCACTTAGTTGCTTCCCTACGGGTCACTCGTCAAGGGTAATAGGTGTTGCACGACCGTTTTTGAACCACTTTTAAGTTATAAAGTTGGTTAAAAGCGACCCATTATTACTTGTTTGATTTGAGTCGACCTATATAAACCCGTGTGGATATTTGTTACCCAGATTAATCTATCTATTGAGTTTGAGTAGCTTGTCAGGCTTAATTATTTCATAGGTAATAAAAGAAAACAATGTTTCAAAATATAATGTACTAGGATAGTGGCCCGTGTTACACACGAGTGAAAAAAATTTCAAACGTCATATATATATATAGCTATCATAAGAATTATTTAATTAGTTATAAATAATTAATTATAGTCAAAATCGGTTTTTAAATCATTTGAAAGGAAATAGCTGGTTATGATTCTAGAAAACAGTAATTAGTGAATTATGTGGCAATTATGGAGATGGAAATCTTGAAAGCTTATGTGGACATCCTATTTGAAGGTCATGTGGATATCTTGTTTTGCTTTAATAGTATAGTAAGAAGATTAGCATTAGGATTAAAATTAATTGATTAATTACGTGGAAATTATAAGCATGGAAAGTGGATGACATGGAACATTAGGTGGACACCCTGAGAGAAGGACAAGTGGACAAATTGGTTTTCCTTTAATATATTAGTTAGATGTAATAAAGTCAAAGTAAATGTTAAGGCGTGTCTTGACAACCAACATGTATTTATTCCTTTTGCTTTTGACATTTTTGGTTTCCTCGCGCCTGAAGCTGTGGAGTTACTTACCTGTGTTCAGCGGGTTATGCATAGTAATATTATGACTCGAAGATCAGCAAATGCAGTTTTTAAAAGATTGGGTTTTGCAATTCAAAAATGGGTAGCGGCGCAGCTTGTTGCCTGCTTGTCTTTTGTATCAATGTAATCTAAACATTGAAATTTTTTCTATTTAGGTTGGTTAAAAAAATGTTAAGTTATGAATTCAAAACTTTAAATGTTAAGTTTGACCAATGCTTGTGTTATATATTGGTTTAAATGTTAATTAGCATTAAGATTAAAAATTAATTGATTAATTACGTGGAAATTATAAGCATGGAAAGTGGATGACATGGACATTAGGTGGACACCCTAAGAGAAGGATAAGTGGACAGATTGGTTTTGCTTTAATATATTAGTTAGATTGGTGTTATTTTAGGACAAGCACCATCTGAGTCCATATTACATCATAATTATTACAAATCAAGCATATAATCTACATATGTAGTTAGACGTCATGTCAACATTCATGCACCGAGGATTATACATCGTAGAGTCTATTCCTTGTTACTAACAGGTGGTGTACACATAGATATTGTAGAAAAACAAGTGAAAGTCATTAAACTTGAGCAATACAAGGGTGTATCAATGATGAAACCATGAAATAATTCATTCTTTAAAACATCTTTATCATAAAGGCATGTCATGTCATGTCTTCAATGTAGGCATCTTATCACAACTAAAGCATGCCTTTAATGTATGTATCTTACAATAATCCTTATCCTATCATGAAGTCTTGCTAATCTTTTTATCTTGTCCGAGGATTAGTCCTTCGCTCGACTCATCGACTGAACGCATGCAGTTCTTGTGATTGTATTTATCTTTTTGCCACACAATACTCATAACATATCCTTATTGTTAAAAACTTGTTTTAATGACACAAAGACATCACATATTTTGTTGTACAACCATAATTTAAATAGTTGTTTCATCCCATAGCCCTTTGCAATGTTATATGTATATACTTAGGTTTATTTATTGTCTACGCATTTCTATGTTCCATCATATTCTTTTACCATGTTCATCTTGTTACTCATTTGTTAGGTCTTCTTAATAAACTTCATGACTAAGGTGTTGTTTGTTTTTCTGAAAAAAGGTCTCCGCATGCTCTTTTATTCGCGCCATGCAGACCACACGCAGACATTGCCATATGCAGACTGTTTGTTTTCTCGGAGACGTTTCTTTAAAAAAACATCTGCGCAGGCTTTTCTTGGTGCAGACTTGGCTCATCCACTTCTGAGATATTTTAAAATCCGCAGTGTTACAACACCACACCCTACCAACACTCACTGTCTACCACCACCACTGTCCACCCACCGTCCTCCACCACCACCGTCCATCGCCACCACCCACTGTTTTCCACCACCACCACCGTCCACCCCCACCACCCACCCACTGCCCGCCACCACCACCCATCGTCATCCACCACCACCGTCCACCACCACCCACCATCTGCCACCACCACCCCACCACTACCATTATCACCATCCAGAACCACCACCACAGTTTGTACACCACTACCAATTTATTTTAGCAATCTGCATACGTTAAAAAACAAAACAATCTTCTTCTTGCAGACTACAGAGGTTTGGTCCGTCTCTTCTTCTACAGATGTGGTCCGCAGACTGCAGACATTTTACCTTTAAAAAAAAAACAACGCATAACTTAATTCCATGTCTAGTGTCATCTGACTTCATTTATGTTATATAACAATATATGATATAAATGGCATGATCAGGCATAAAGAACTCAAGGAATTAAATTTCAACACACCAATAAGCACATGCTTTGTCTATTTCATATATGCTGTGCTTACACACACAATGGTTTATAAGTTCGACACTCACATATTGGGCATTTTTATGTGTACTTGGGTTTCACAAATCATTGCGTTACCATAAGTCATGAGAATCCCTTCTATAACGGGATTGCAAAGCAAAATAACATAAATAATAGGGGTGTCAATCGTGTCGGGTTGGCGGGTTAACAGGTTGCGGGCTACAATGTGCAATCAGAACCCGACCCATGTTATTATTTGTGCCAAAAACTTCAACGATTTTAAAATACGGGTTAACCCGAACACGATCTATTTAACCTATTTTAAAATATAAAAAATAAAAACAAAATTGATATTATTTAGAGTCAGTAGAGTAATGATTAGTATTGATATTTATTTTTGATTTTTATTAAAAATCTTGAAAATGAATTGGTATCTTAAGAAAAACGAAAAAAAAAACACGAATAAAAATATAATTACAAAAGTTTTTTACTAGCTAAACGAGTCAACCCGAACCCAGCCCATTTTTAAACGGTTTGTGTTAGTTGATCCAAAACCTGTTTTTTTTCGTATCGGGTTCGAGTCGTGTGAACAATTGCCGCCCATAATAATTAACATAGAACAAAATGGACCTATTTTTTATAGCTCAATGCTAACCATGAACCATTCAACCTAATCTGAATCAAAACGTGCATTTGTAAACCCTACAATACAATAGTCTTCAAAATAATATTACGATCAAAACCACTTGTAGTCTAGCAGTATCAGAGTTTGAATAACAACTCTAAGATGCAAGAATTGATAGTGTTACAAACACTAAACCCCAACTTATACCATGCGTAGTGGAACATTTTGGGAGACGTTTTAAGTGTCAAAACGCCATGTACCCGTAGTTTTGGCATGCATTTTGGGTGGCAAAGACTTGTATACATTTTATCATTACATATGTTTTTTGCAAAAATTTGAAATACTGACTGGACACCACATGACGTAAAACGCTAACAGAGTGTAAAGTTTTGACTACAAATAATCTTATAACTCGAATAACAATGTCAATAATATATGATAATAGGGATGAAATCGGTACCGTACTGGTACCGAAAATCCCGGTCTCGAAAATCATAAATTCTTGGTACCAGTACCCGTACCAAAATATTCAGTTTGGTACAGATACGTCACCGATTTTGAAGGTAAAAATTCAAGAAATACCAGTACCAGACCGTACCGTACAGGTATCAATACCGTAAAGGTCCCGAAACTCAAAAGTTTGATACCGATTTGTTGCCGACGATACCAAATCGATATCAATTTTGATACTGGTACCGAATTTGCTCATACCCCACCCCATCCCATCCCATCCCATGTACCATGTATATCCCATTTACCACTTCATTGGAACTTTAGCCGCCCACTTTTCACTTTAGCTCACATTCACTTTCTCTCTCTAAAAACCACTCTTTTTGATTATCAATTCATTATCATATCGTAGCGTAAACCTTCAATGGCGAACAGCAATCTTCCTCGACGAATCATCAAGGTACGTAATCATCATTTCACCAATCACCGTATCCTATCTCTAAACCCTAACTTTACGTTGTGTAATTGATCCAGGAAACTCAGCGCTTACTCAGCGAACCAGGTGACTTGTTTAAACCTAATTCCTTCAATTATTATACAGTTTAATATTATGTGTTGCAATTTTGTGAGGATTATTATTTAGATTAGTTACTGTAAGTTAATTGTGTTTATCGTTGATTTGTGGTTAATTATAATCAATTAATGGTGTAAGGTGCTTTCACTTTAATAGCTTCTTTGTTGCTTAACATCTGGTGATAATTCAATGAATACCGTTCTATAAACTTGACCTCGTCACAAAATCCAGTAACCTTTCAATAATACCAGTTACTCATAGCTACAAATATAACAACAGAACAGAAATAAAATTGTGGATTACCGTCGTTTTGTCCACCAAAGCCAACGTCACAGCTTCTCGCGTCTTCCAATGACTCCATACTCATCCTTTATGTAAGTTTAGTTTCTATTTAAATCATTCACCACTCTATCTCAAAGATCTTATCTATAAAAGTCATAAGTTAATTACTTAATAATATCTGGACTCAAACTTTATGTTTAAAAAATGAAATATGAATTGGGATGTTTCTTTTGTTTTCTTTTTTCATTTTTTTTGAAAGATAAACTTCAAAAAAAAAGTATTTTTTTAATTAGAAAATATTGAGAAGAATATCTAAAGTTGATTCAAAATGAATTGTCCCATAAGTCAACATTAACTAAGTTACATAATAAATGACTAGTCGTTAGGTCACGTATTTTTTTATATAAAAATAATATTTTGGTAATTAATATTTAGCAACTTTTATAGTTATATCATTTATGGAGACAACCGCTTTTTGACCAATTCTGTTGCCTTGTCGTTCTTCCTTTGACTAATTTGCTTTCAGGTTTCAACATCTCCAATTCTTTATGCATAATTGTATATTTGTATATAAATATCTGCTTGCTTGTGACCATCATACATTACATTTATTATAGCATAATTTTGTAAATGAATACTCTGAATTAAAAATATACACATTTTTTCAGTTTTGTATAGTATTGTACCAGAAAAAATTCTGAATGAAAAATAAATAAATGACCGAAACCAATTAAACCATTGAAACAAGTCAGCCGGTTTAAAGCGTGTACGAATATACACTATAGTTTACTGTTCAAAACATTAAACCAAGTCATATAACATTTATTATTTACCCTTTCTATTTTAGGAATATAAAGTTAACCATATAAAGTTATCATGCATATTATATTCACTAACTATCCTTGTCACTTTTAATAATTTAATACAAAAACATGCTATAAAAATAAAAAATGTTAATGTTTTTTAAAACCGTTTTAACAGTCGAAACTAGCTATCATGACCAACCCAACCAACCTGACCGGTTTGATTTGTCTTGATCCTAAAAAATGTAATTCACAATTCGGCCTAAAATTTTCGCTAAAACCTGCGTAGCCAAGCCTTGAACACCCCTAAACCGAAAAACAACCAAAACCTCCAAGAAATTGAGGCCGTCTTCTATCACCACCACCATTTAGCCGCCTAGCCTGATTGTAAATGAACCGAACAAATACAAAAATCTTTGTTTGTGATCATTTAACTATAACTGAACAAATGAACAAATACGCCCACATAATATTCAAGCGTAGAATACAATAACCGCATACATTCATATGTATGTAGGAAGTTTAATGTAAAAACACTTTTTTTTTGTGTAGATTACAATGACCACATACATTTATGCACTACCTACAAACACATATGCAGTAAACAACACAATGACCAGTAAAGTGGCGCGTGTTTTGTGTGCTGAAAATAATTGTAAACCATATCTGAATAAGAATCAGAATCATAAAGTACGCTAATATAAATGAAAGAATAGAATTCTGCAACAAAAAATAAAAATAAAAATACAAAAAGACTAAGCTAGAAGCTTTATACCCCCATATTCTAATGGTCATGTCACAAGGTTAACGAAACAATTTGTATGTTGAGGAGAGGGGTGCAATTACCATATTCTCCTTCATCAAATGCTATATGGGCACTACTAAGTGTACAACATATCCCAACCGCGGGCCATTTAGAGTGTAATGCCGCAATGACGACTCCAACACTTCCGGGCTCGGACAAACCATTTCCTTCACACGAAGGCCCTTTTTGTAAATCTTGATTGTCGGCACCACCCTCACGTTCTCAGCATTTGCAATTTCCGGGCTTTCTTCCAAATCCACCTTTTCGTCAGAAGAAAAATATATGGTTAAATGTATGCCGCCATAAGCGTGTTATGTTTACTATAAAACAGGCCAAATGTTTTGGACCCAACCCGAGCCATAGGGTTGTAATTGGTTTGAACCAGGTCAAACTTGATCCTTTCCCTCTTACAAAACTGGGTTGGGGCCCGGAACCTGTTTCACCAAAAACCAGGTTTGACTTCCTTTGCCCCAACCCGACCCGCTTTCACCAAAAACAAGGTTTGACTTTCTTTGACCCAACCTGACCCACTTTCACCAAAAGCAAGGTTGACTTTCTTTGACACAACCGGACCCTTTCACCAAAATTAAGTTTCTTTGACCCAACCCGACCTGCAAAAAACGGGTTGACTTTATTTGACCCAACCAGACCCGCAAAAAACCAGGTTGACTTTCTTTCACCCAAACCAACCTGCTTTCACCAAAAACTAGGTTTGTCTTTCTGACCCAACCCGGTTTCACCAAAAACCGGGTTTGACTATCTTTGACCCAACCCAACCAGTTTCAACACGAACCAGTTTGGGCCAAAAACCCGATTTTTGCACCTCTAGATCATGTGATCTCATGACGGCCCACCAAACCATGGTTGACTTGGTTTGGGCCAGGTTGGGTTGGCCCATTAGACAAACCGCCACCTATGTGGTGCAAATGGGCCGGTTGGTGCAGTCACATAAAGGTCAAACGGGCTAAAATGCATCGGCTCAAGCCAATCAGACAAAACAACAAACAAATCAAACCAGATTATTATATCTTACCTTGAGAAAACTAACAGATGGATACCGACTGCAAAGTGTTTCAAAAGATGGAATTATCTGCTTGCATTGAAGATCCGATAACGTTTTATAAAGAACAACTGAAGCTCCTGCAGTTTCAAACTTCAAAAATTCAACGAACAAAAAACATAACATTCATAAACAACATTAAACAACCCAAATGAAAACGAACCCGATGAAGCAACTGCAGCTTTAAACTGGTCAAGATTGGCAACAACTTCAACTTCACCCCCAAACTTCATATTATTTACATCTTCGCCACGAGACTTCTTCAAAGCAACTTGAGCATGAAACAATGACTCAGCAATGTCATTATTGTTCGGCAGTTCCCTCCTCAAAATCTCATAATCTTTTACAGATTCATCCCACCTATCGAGCTACAATGACAAACGGGCCGGGTCGGATCAGCCCACAAAAGAAGATATTTTTACAAATATTATATCGTTAACTGATAAAAAGATAATGTTTGATACCTTGCTAAATGTGGCAGCACGTCTAAGAAGTGCTTTTGTGTAGTTTCGGTGGATAACGAGTGCTTGATTGCAATCCTCAAGTGATTTCTCATATTGGCCCAGCTTAAACCAACAAGCAGCCCGATTGCAAAAGAGAACCGGGTTCAATGGGTCGACTCGTAGCCCTTCACCATAAGCTGAACACGCTTCTGTGAGTCTTTCTGACTTGAAAAGATCATTGCCACGAGCTCGGGCCCGAGACACTGACCTGACGTTTTGAAGCAAATACGCAACCTCAACGTTTCGTGGGTCGATTTGACCTGACTTCTCAATTGAGCTCGTTGCATCCTCGAATCATGAAAATGAACAAAAAAGGTGTTTATTATCATATTAATAGAGAAGGCAATTTCAATCAATTTGACCCGACCTGTCCCATTTCTCGACCCATACACCCAGCCCGACCCCGCCCGTTTTGCTCACCTTCCCAATGCCATGTCGATCTGTGCACGAACAAACAAAATGTATGCCTCTGAAAGCATTCCAAAGAATTTCGTTTGGGAACACGAAGTTGCTTCAAATTTAGGCACATTCAAAAGATTTAAATTTGCTTCATCTAGTTGCCGAAGCTTCAATAGCGCTTCCGATTTACATGCAAATAGCTGTCAAATTCCATAACAAAAGCATTATAGATATATCTAAAAAAGTGACAGTAATCTAATTGCATCATAAATAACTTCAAAATTAGGTCACTTATTACCGGAGAACAAGCATCAGCACCAGAAGCAATGGCGGCATCACTCTCCCTTAAAACACCGTTCCAATCGCGCATTCGTCTCAAATCAGCGCACTTGTTTAAGTGCTTCTCCACCGTTCGCAATTTTTTCAGCTCGTTTGGGTCGGGTTGGCTCCCTGGATAACATAAGTGCTTCCTGGCGTTTTCAACGTGTCCTAAACTGCGATCGCAAAACATAAATTGTAAAACAAGTGAAAAATCATGCAATAAAAGTATTCGAATATGGGTTACTAAGTAATGATCATCAAGAAGAATATAAATTGTCGAACTATCTTGAGCAATAATCATAAAGTTTTTATCTTTAATAATGAAGAACAGGACATGAAAAGCAACTGTTGTCAGAAAAAGCAATACCAACCTGTAAATGGAACCATGCACAAAGTTACCATCTTTAACATGATCATCAAGAACAACAAGATTCAAACTTTAACATGATCATCAGGAACAACAAGTTTCAATCTTTAACATGATTCAAGAACAAGTTTCAATCTTTAACATGATATTAAAAAAACACCAAGTTTCATTCTTTAACATGATTCAAGAACAAGCTTCAATCTTTAACATGATTTAAAAAAAAACACCAAGTTTCAATCTTTAACATGATTTCAAGAACACCAAGTTTCAAACTTTAACATGATCATCAAGAACACCAAGTGTCAAAATTTTAACATGATCACCTAGAACAAAAAGTTTCAACTTTTAGCATTGATTTCAAGAACACCAAGTTTAAATCTTTAACAAAATCATCAAGAACACCAAGTTTCAATTTTTAACATGATTTTAAGAGCATCAAGTGTCAAATTTTAACATAATCATCAAGAACACCAAGTTTCAAATTTTAACATGATTTCAAGAACATCAAGTTTAAATCTTTAACATGATCATCAAGAACACCAAGTTTCAATTTTTTTAACATGATCATCATAAACACCAAGTTTCACTCTTTAACACGATTTCAAGAACACCAAGTTTCAATCTTTAACAAGATATCAACCATCAAGAACACCAAGTTTCAATCTTTAACAAGTCATCAACTATCAAAAGCACCAAGCTTCAATCATTAAACATCACCTAACATTCTCCATTCTTGAACCAAATCACAACAACCAAACTTCTTAAATAAACACTCACCTGATAAGAAAAGACCCCAACCGATGATGCGCCCTCACATACCCCGAATCCAACCTAACAGCCTCCTCACACTCCTTCACCGCCTCACTCAACCGGTTCAAACACATCAACGCCGCGGACCGGTTACAATGCAAAGAAGCATTACCAGGCTGCACCATTATTGCCCTATCATAATAACCCAATGCCTCCACAAAACACCCCTTTTTATACCTCTCATTCCCTAACCTCTTCAACTCGTCCGGATCCGTTACCAACCTCCTCGAATTCGACGAACTCAACGCACCCGAAACGACATTCTCACCGGGTTTGCTCCCGGACCCACCTCTCATTATACTCCCATGACCATAATTCCCAGTCCCCAAACTCAAAACCTCCGGTTTCGGGCTCTTCGCCATCATCCCTTTAACCGGTCTACCAGACGGACAAATATTCCCGGCCGGAAGCACATTACCCACCGGAGAAGTCACCGAACTTGTTCTCCGGGACCCACCACCGGCCGGTGAGCTTTCCACCGACAACTCGCCGGAGTGGTTGTTTCCGGTGCTGACGGTGGCAGCTTTCTCGGTCCGACCGGAAGCTGAACCAGAGGAGCTGGAACTGCTGCTGGCGGCCGGTCTAGCGGCTAAGGGTGAGACCGGAGAACCCAAATCGAGTTCACGAAAGTCGGGTTTGTTGGTGGTGTGAGTGTGAGGTTCGAAAGATAAAGACTTGCGGAGGCGATCGGAAAGAGTGGCCGGAATTGGGTTGCCGGAGTTTGACATATTATTGTTATGTTTAAATAAAGATTAATATAAAGGTTGAGGCTTTATGATGGGAAATGAAATGAAGAAAGAAAGGTGTTATTATTATTATTATTATTGTGAGTGCCAGTGAGGCTGAGAATGGAAAACAGCCACCGGCGGAAGATGACGTGGGAAAATAATAATAATAATAATAATATCATGGAATGGAACGAAGAAGAAAGGAAAAGAAAGGAAAGAGATGAAGGAGATGGGGATCTCGTGATTTAAATTGGGGTTTTAGAGAGAGAGAGAGATAGTGATGGTATTTTAGCTTTTACTTTCCTTTTTAGTTACTCTTCTTGCTAGTAAAAAGACATATGGATGAGCAAACGGGTACAGGTACTAATTTGATACTGGTGCTGGATTTGTTATTATAGACTTTTTGATGTTTTAAGACTGGTATGGTTCGGTTCAGTACCGGTATTTTTTGAATTTTTGTTTTTGATACCGGTACTGGTAGCAGGATTTTGGGAAAATCAAGGTCGAGATTTCTGGTGTCGGGGTTTGATAACGAGGCTCGTCTCTGTTTGACAATAAGAGAATTCACATTCTATCCACTAAATAATGTATAAATAATGTGAGTGATGTTATTATAGTTTAGGATATTATGAGTAGATGGCAGAGAAAATGTGATGGGTTTTTTTTGTATATTTGAAAATTTTATGTAACATCTTATTAACTTTTTTATATTTTTTAAAGTGGTTGTGAGTAGATGAAAGAGAAACTGTAATTGTAAAGATATAAAAGTTATTATTTAATTGAAAATGAGAGAAAATATAGTTCTTTAGTGTAATTTTAGGTTTAGAAATACAGAAGGGATGAGAATGCTCTAAGTTTGGAGATTAGTCCATTGTAGCGGCACGAACTTGATTCGCAAAGATACCCTAACGTCTTCGCCGGTTACCTCGTTAGAAACTTGAAAGAATCCAAACTCGTTTTTTGTAGTTGCTTTGAATTATGTTGCAGGATGGTGCGTGATAGAATCTCGATCGGCATCGTTGAGTTTGTTACGATACTGTAACAAAAATATATTGGGACAAAAGTTAAAAGCTTCATGGTCAAAATTTAAAAAAGGTAAAAAGAGTTATAAGTTTGATAGTCAAAATATTGACGAGAGTTGGCTTGGATTGATTACTACCTATACTAATAAAAGAAAATATCTGTAACACGTGGCGGCTAGAGAATGCGTCTCAGAGGCAAATTCCGGCTCATTTTCACACGGGTTGGGTTATGTTAAACGAATTTGATACCCACATACAATGGATCTTATATAGTATGATATTATTATTCCCTCTCAGCCGCTCGCCTAGGGTTTCTGACAACATCGATCTGCTATTGGCTTTCATACTACACATATCTTCATCGATTTGTTACAATACGACCTTGAGATTACCTGTTAGAAACCATAATATTTAGACAGCCCTCTCTTCATTCAATCTGCATCAGTATTTCGAATTAACAGGTATTCTCGATTCTTATCTTTGAATTGATTTTAAAAATATTGTATTTTTTTATATTAAAACAAGTAACTGTATTTCTGGTTTCTTAAATATTGTATCTTTTAATCGCCTAGGGTATTATAAATTTTGTATCGAGTTTCTAATGATTGTTTTTTAGTACTATTACACGATTAGGGTTTGTACTTATTGATATTTGAGACGGGTAACTGGTTGGGTAACTTGTGTTATGAGACGTGATTTGTGTTTTTTATCAAATTGGGGATTTTGCCGATGCAAAGAATAGTGATAAAACTTGATGCTACTAGGTCGAAGCATTCGGTTGCAGAGAAGCGTACAAGGAACAAAATTAATGAAAGGTATGTATTTCAAGTTTAATTTTGTTTTGACTTAATGATATTTATATTAGATTTAGGGTTGTAACTGAACAAACTGAACAAGCGAACAGTTCACTAACACCTAAGTGAACGATATATGTATCACTTCGGTCTGGCTATCAAGTCAGTGGTGATGTTTGTATTAGCATTCATATGTTAATTTACATATAAGTTAATCACATATAAGTTTTAAAGTTAAGGATTTTTAGAGAGAATTGAATACCTTAGGGCTTAGACGTAACTTTTTTAGGTCACATACCATAATGGTATTTCCCTTACATATATTATTATTATTATTATAATTATTATTAGCTTTTATATAGCTGTTAAACTGTGATCTTATTATTAATATTATTATAATTAGCAGTAGTTTTTATATAGCTGTTAAACTTTGATTTCCTTTATTTTGCTTCATACACATGTACTTAGAGCCGAGGGTCTCTCTGGAAGCCACCTCTTTATTCCTTTGGATAGAGGTACGGTGTGCCTACATCCCACCCTTCCCAGACCCTACTTATAGCTTTGCTGTCGGTGGGATTTTACTGGGTATGATTGATTGATTGATTGACATATAAGTTTTAACATTCTATTTTGATTAAGCAAAATAATTGTTCCTGTGTATATAGGAGTTAGCTTTAATTTAACTGAGCATAGGATTTGGATATGTCCATTAATATAATTGCTTTAATTAATTAGGAGAAAGTCACAGACCTTCAAAATCCATGTACGTAGCTTAATCTATCACTCACATGTCAAAATCCTTCAATTGAACTACGCAGACACAAATTTGGTTTTGTTGATTAAATAAAAGTGAGTTCTTAATTTCAGTTGATTGTGTTTGGTAGATGTTGCTGTTGAAGATTGAACGGGGCTTGATTCTTCTTGGTTTACAGCAATTGAAGACAAACTCTAGAAAGGGGTAAGTATAAAACGTCAACTTTTGATGTTTTTGGTCAACCCAACCAACCAAATCTAATCTTACTCAACCATGTTATGTTGGTTTAAGGTTCTAGAATGCATAGAAAATCTTTCAAATGATGGGATTAAGATTTGGTTGTTAACTGATGATAAGATGGAGACGGCAATAAATTTAGGATATAATCACAAAACTATTTTACTTTAATATTTGTTTTATTTTGAATCGACTTTTATCTTTGAGTTTTACAGGAATGTGTTTCAGTTACCAGCACAAGGAATGAACCAGCTTGTGATCACATTAGATTCTCATGGTATTAAAGCCTTAGAAAAACAAAGAGATCGGAATGTCATTGCTACGGTAAAGTTTCTCTATGAATTTATTAAAGAAATCAATTAATAATTGTCATACTCACTTAATAAATGCTTTAACAAATTAGTTAGAAGAAGGAAGATCACAGCTTGATTTTGCTAAAAATAAAAGTAGCTTTTCGTTTGCTTTAATGGTTGATGGTAGATCTTTAGCTTTTGCTCTTGAAAGATTATTTTTAAATGTGGCAATTAAGTGTTCATCTGTCATTTGCTGTTTTTTTCCTTAACAAAAAGCTCTTGTAAGTATTTTTTTTTAAGCATTCTTCATTTTCAATCTAATAGACTTCATGTTAATATAAACTTATGTAACTTTTTAACCAACTCAGGTTACTAAGATGGTAAAAGAAGGAACAAGAAAGACAACATTAGCAATCGGTGATGGGGCAAATGATGTTGGGATTAATATTCGAGCTGGAATTAGCGGTGCATAAGGAACACAGGTTTCATCTTAAATCGTTTGTGATGGCAAGTGATTTTGCAATTGCTATAATGGTAAAAACATATTTCCATTATCTTATTCTCTTTCATTATTATGTAACATAAGTAAAAATTTAGGAAAATTTTGTTTTTTTTGCATGTAGGTATGTTTCTTCTATAAAAACATTACTTTTGGGTTCACACTGACCTGCTTGCAATGATTGGTACATGTCCTTTTACAACGTTTTTTTCGCCTCACTTCTTGTAATTGCTCCTAGTGTTTGTGATCAAGACGTGTCTGCACAACTCTGTCTAAAGGTAATATTTTTAATGGTTTCATTGCCACTTATCATGTTTTGCCAGATTATTAAAAATCACATACTTAACAATTATTACCAATTGTTCTAGGCAGTTGATTCCATTTTGTTACGAGTTCATGAAAATGGAACTAAAGTTGAATGCAACTGGTTCTGAGACTTTGCCAACGGTTGAAGGCGGGCTTGGGCTATGATGAGTAAGATGCAGATCGTTGAAAACATGAACGTTATATGAAACTTTGTTATAAACATAGCATGAATAGAAGTACAAATGTAATACAATTTTCACATACAATATGTACATGTTTGGTTAACTTCATTTCTTCTTTTATTATTTTGATCATTTCGTGTGTTACACGGGTTCTAAAACTAGTAAGCATATAAACAAAAGTTTTAAAATTGGTTTTTAAGTATATTTTAAAATAATATATCATGTGTTTGATTTCTAACCATACTTCTGAAGTGTTGACTTGTTCAAGAAAATATAACATTTTTCTTGAAATGTTGGGATTTCTTTAGATGGTCGGCACATTTAATTCATTTGATGGAGATTTGTTTAATGACTTCAAGTACATGCCAACAAACGACAAATATGGTATATGTCATAGTTTGTCCTACTTCATATTGGCTTTATTATATTAGGGAAATTCTTATTTTAAGCGTTGGCAAAGAAAAAATTATCAAAAGCAAGTACTAGAAAATCATAAATTAATTATTTTTCATGTATAGTTATAAAATGTAATGTAGTTAAATTATACATCTATTATCTATACTTGTGATTTGTATAATAAGCCATGTTAGGGTTTATAAGTTTGATATGTGTATCTATTTTCTAAAGTTGTACATGTGTTTTGAAGAAAAAAAATGTAATGGTTTATGTTTTAATTATGTGGTCTGACAATGAGCGTATGAGATTATACGTTGTGGTTAAAGGCACCATCAAAATTCATCCTATCATATTACGTTGCATTACGCTGGCTGGACGCTCGTGTTAAATATATGCAATTCATATAGTATGGAATGGATTAACTGATGTGGCCATCTCAGGCCCATAATCAAACCACATAGACCCAAAATCTCATTATATAAAAACTAACTTTTAACGTACTCACAAAACTTACTATTCATCAAAATATTGAATATGAACCACACATTTTTTTTAAGTTTAATAACTACACCGTTATTCACGTCGACTCGCCGTAGCAACGTCCGGGACTGACAACTTTCGGGTTTTACTAACGGCCGAGTTTTACTGACCTTTTTGTTTAGTTTTGGTACCATCACAAATGTAATCGAAACCGACCGAATTCATATAGACTCACTGCGTTTTGTTTTAGTTTTGATACCATAACGAAAACCGACCGGATGCCGATTTTTTTTAGTTATAGTATCGTCGACCGAATTTGCAAAGACTCGCCACCTCAGCGCTCGAATTGACAATGGTCGGTTTTACCAGCACTCGACTTTACCGACCGACGCCACCTCCATTGGTCCGTCTCAATTTTTATAATTCTTTTTGTTTTATAACGCACGTAACTTCAACCGACCGAATTCGCATCGACGTATCGCTTCTAACGCTTGAGTTTTACTACCGTTCAGGTTTTATCGACCTGCCCGGCGTAACGTGCCGGGTAAAACACTAGTTACCCTAAAATTGCATCTCAAATTCTAATCTCTATTGCATACCAAAGAAATTGTCAGTTCAAATGCATATCAAATGATCCCTGTTTTGTAATGGAAATCATTGATGTTTTGTGATGTTCTTGTTAACAAAATTCTATTAATTGTTGTGACCAATTTACATTCATTATCAAACCAAAGGACCCAAAATCACACTACCCAGAATGCGTTGCATACCACATTAATTGCATACCTAAAAAATACATACCAAAATCAATCTGACTGTACCCAAACAACCTCCATAAGCATTAAAGCATACCAAAGGTAATTTAAGTTTGCACACATCATTCCGACCACAAAGTTTATGTTTTGAGCATGTGACGTAGTATTACATAAATGTAACTCGTCAAGTTATCACCTCTTTTCATGTCATCCTCGACTTTTCCCATGATTTAATCTAAGCAGTATTTTTCGCCTAATTATATTTGATATTTAATTTTATTAAGAGTTGTTTCAAATTATATAAATGCTGCTTACTTTTTTTTTAAAGTTATATTTGATATTTAATTTTATATTCCAAATCACCTACAGTTGTAAACAAAATCGAACCATCCACACCCATGTCTTAAAAATGCTTCGTGTGCCCTGCTAAAAAAATATTCTTCTATGTTTCTCAAAAATCATAAAAAAAGAAGAATCTTTATCTAGTGTAATCCTTATTCGATGCGAATACTTCTTTGTAGAGATTGGCATTTAGTATGACACAAGATTAATTCTTATTTTACAAGGGTTGATCAATATTGAGACAATAAGTTGTTCATTCGAAGTGATCAATTCATACCATCCACCGATATACAAATCTGACGCTTGATTTTCTGTGTAACCCTTTATTTTCTATACACATCATTCAACATACATACCCACACATTTGATAATGCTTTAACGAGTAGATAAACGATTGAGAACGTTAATATAAAAAAATAAAATTGAAGGGTTCCTATCAAATATGGTTTTATTCATATGAAATGGATGTTACATGGTTCTAGTCACATGTAAAATTATCACAAATGCACATGCATATTGGTTGTCATGAATCGTACCCGACTCTTACCATAGTCGATATATAAATTGTAAAGTGACGTGTATGTTTAATATAACATCATTAACTATTCTATGACATTTTCCGATAATTATATTGATACAACTAATTATCAAAAGTGCACACTCCTGAGAATAATAATTAGAGGATGTGTTTTCTTGACTTTGAATACTTTAGGTTATATTTGTTGATTAAAGTATAGAGTAGGTTGAGGATGATGGAGTTATGAGTGTTAGCTTAGCTTATATGACAAGTAACAATATTAGAATAATTATTGCAGTGTCAATTATTGAAAAATGCTTCCACTTTCGAATAAAATAACGCTAAAAGTGTATATGTGACAACATTTTCTTATATAATTGTATACTTCTTGTTTGTTTATATATTATAAAAGTATACTTCTCATATATTATAATCATATCATTAATAGGATAACTAAGTATGGTCGTTGTCGGAGGCCTTCACCGATGGTACTCTAGTGATAAAAATATATTGTAACTTTATTTCTATAGTATGATTAAAAAAAACATTTTAGTTTTAAACTCCAATACTATTTTATTCAATTTTATAAGTAACACTTATAAAAAGTTAAAAATTAATTGTAAAACAATTTTTTTTTTTTTTAAGAAACATGCATTCTTTATACCTGTTTAAAAGTAAAATATATAAAAAATATGTATATTTAAAATACAAATTTAAGATTTTTTGGTTAAAAATTTGAGGCTGTTAATTTGACCCAATTTGAGGTTCAGTAACTCTGATTGTAAATGTCTTAGCCCAAGTGTAAAATTGAGGTTTAATGACCTCAATTGTGAGGCCATATAGCCCAAAATGTAATCGTGAGGTTATTAACCCCAATTTGTGCAGCACCAATCCTAAAAATTCGAAATATTTGGTGACGGTATCGAAATATTCGGTTTGGTATCAGTACGGTACCGGTATTTCGTGCAAAACTCGGAAAATACCGATATCGTACTGATACCGTGAAAACTAAACATTTGGTACGAAATTCGGTACCGGTACCGAAAACGCTCATCCCTAATTGTGAGGTCAACTCTGCAAATATAACTTCTTATACTTATAATTAAGTAGCAACTATCTCTAACCTATCAACCATATCATATATATCTAACTGGAATCAAACATGCTAATACACACATAGATAATATATGCTAAGTTAGTAAGTTGCTAACTTAATACACAATGAGATACCAAATTAGATAATTTAGTGTATATGTCAAACGATGTTCATGTCGTATCTGACCTTTATCGTTTTCTTTAGCATGCTTTTTATACCAAAATGCATACTGTAAACTTAGATGCAAAGTCAAATATCGCACATTGCCATTTATACAATACTTAATGAACCAAATACATAACACATATATGATATATCCATAAAGAGCAATTTTGGTATATACATGTCATATTTAGAAAAAAAAAATATAATATGCTCACCATGAATTTTCTGCCCAATAATAGATTATAACAAGTTAACCCAAGTTCAAACATTAGATATATTTTTTTTGAACAATTTAAAATCATATGACTCAATGATCATCTAGTCTTGGTAACTCAATTTCAGTCATTACCATTAACCATGCCACATGCTACTATGCTAGTGATGGTGCGAGCCATATATATAAGGTAAATCATTTGGTATGTTTTATACACAAAAGTAGCAATTCATTTTCATAGAGAAGAGCATCTTGTTCTTTATAGAACACTTTGTCTTACCTGGCCAATTATAATTGACTTTGTCTACCGTTAAAATATTCTAATCTGAAATGATTCAGAAAACTATCCGAGTTTGATTGAAATAGGAAACCTACTTGCAATACTTTTATATTATTTATTAGATTGAACATATACTAAAGGGTTTGCAACCCAATTTTATTAAGGTGTTTGTTACGGTGAAGTCCCTCCTAAATGATAAGAGTTCAAGTACCACATCAAACAAAAATAGTCTTAAAGCATAACATGATTTGATGATATATTTTACTTTTACTTAGGTGACAAACACCAATGCACATACACCAGGATAGTCCATGCGATTCGTTCTTTCCTTTTACTTTGTCGAAGTCAGTTGCCCTTATCTTAAATTTGCATAGATGATTTGATAATCGGAATATGTCGTCTTACCAGTTGACCAGTGAGACTGATAGAACTAAACTCAAGAAACGTATATATGACGTCATCCTAAAAACTAATGTATATAAGAGACCTTAATTAGGTTCAAAGATAATTTTTTTTAACGACAAATTGTACTAAAGAAACAAGTCTTTACTAGCAAGAAGCTAGACCAGACAACTAATACGCTAGAAACATACACACCCTATTACATGATCGTTAACTAATCGAAAAAGAAGAACATTTATCCCAATCCACCTTTACTAGCTTCTGTCTGTTTTTTACCCAAATAAAACTTAACCTTTTGATGTCTTCCTTGATTCTATTAAAAGATACTCGTTTGTTGTCAAATAGGGTTTCGTTTTTGTCTTCCATATACACCAACATGCCGTACTTATCATATCTGCGAGGTGTATTTTGAAAAGATCGTGAATTTCGAATGCATATATCGGAGGAATAACACACCAACTACTAACAAATTTTTGACAAGGCATTTAGTTTATGGCATCATACCAAATTTTCTTTTCCTCTTTTAATTTCAAGGGGACAATCGCACATGTTAGAATCATATTTGTCATGACAATGCAGGAATGTAGATAACCATATGTAGATATCATAGAAATCGAATAGGCATATACATTTATAATTCGTGGATAAAGTTATATACAGTTTTGTTACGAAACAACTTACTAAGAATAGACAAAAGACCTTTTTTGTATTGAAGACTTAATTATTATAACATCATATTGCAGTTATTATAAATGTCGTCATTTAGACATTTATGATAACTAGACACTTAGTTACCATTGACCACCCGATAAATATAACTAACCGGTTTCCAATGACATCATAGTTGCAACTGATACTCAGGTTTCACTTAGTTGTTAATCTTCATTTGCCAATGATGGGTCATCAACGTAGTCACTCACTACTTATGAATGCCATCACCGATAATTAATCGATCATTCACAACTGATTATTAGTAATTTCCGTACAATTTTTCATCAATCAATATTCAACTTTGAAACATCTTCCATCAATCAATCAAATCCCAACATGCGTGTTGCGTCCAAAAATTTGATTTAACGCGCACTTTAAACCTTTTAACTCGAATTAATCGGTCTATATACTTATTTCTTTTGGATTTAGTAAATCGTGATTGTAGTAAAGCAATGATCTTAATTACCACTAAAACCACAACTATACATGCTTTTTGTCCCCAAAAAAAAAAAAAAAGAATTAGCTTGAATTCAGATATCCAAGTACAAATGTACAACACCTTCTTATCCATACTGCCATATCCATGAAGATATATGGATGACAATTTATTGGTGTAGTTTGACGATTTGTACTTGAGTCAGCACCTAAGGACGATGTGGATGATGTAATCATATATATATATGATGCATGTATGTATATTAATATCATAATATGATAATGAAGCATCATATATACGTTTGAATACACATGAAAAAGGCAACGCATGCATGATTAGGTTGAGACATTAAAGCACAAACCCTTGTCAGTTTATCCAAACTCATCCAACGTATATATGCTACTGCATGCATCCATGTGGTTTTCCATGAATATCGTATGTACGTAGTAGATATATATATATATATATATATATATATATATATATATATATATAGGAGAAGTATAGTTTGAAGAGTTGAGAAAACCCGTGAAAACCCTATGTAACATCGTTTTTTTTTTGTTACATGTAATATATATTGTGACATTTAATACAAAACATCGAAAATATAAAAAAAATGTTTTGCTATTTTTTTTTACATTTTTTAGTTATTTTTATATATGTTTTCAGGAGAGAGAAAATGTAAATAAACTTTTATATTTTTTATTAACTTTAATTGTAGACCACAAAATTTAATCTTTAATTAAAAACATGTGTTTGAAAATGAATTTCTAGAGTTTTCACAACTTAAGTGAGTTTTTATTCTAACCTAACCCGATAGATATATTTATATATGTGAGAGTAAAACTAACCGACAAAGACCACATGAGAGTACCTGGTACATGAGCATCTAAAGACTGATCCACTGACTAACATTGGCTGCATGCACCTCTGCAATTTATATCCTTGCCACGTGCCTCTTCATGCACAAACTGACAACAATACTTATGATCGCTTGAGGTTTATAAAACCTAAAGTGATCGATCATCCAAAGGTTTTGATTTTTGTTTTGAGATTTTATAGTGCTTGATGAATTGGAACATATATGCTGTGATTAAAACGTTTCGATTCAGCCCTTAGACCATACGTAGCGGGAATATTATGGTGGCGTTTTTGTGTCATGATTCGTGAGGACACCGCCCCCAGGCGTTACGGATGGCGTTTTGGTGAGCAAGTTATGTGCATAACTTTGTGATGGCTTACATTTTGAGGATTTTGTGAGAGAGAGAGGTAGAGAAGAGGGGGGGGGGGGTGTTCCCACTAAACCCACTTTTGTAAAATGCTCAAAAGCTGACTAGGGGTCACATTGTGTAAAATGTCTGGATGTATGTAGTTTTGACTACGTGTGGGCTTAATGTCATGTGTTTTTTTAGTTCTTGAAGTGAGTATTATTATTTCTTGGTTGTTTATGTTTTCAGATAGACTGGAATAGGTCATCATTTGATGTGAATATCATTATTAGAAAATTAATTAAAAAAATGAATTTACGAATACCTAATAAATAATAACTATTCATTGCCACGTATCACAGTTGTGTGAGTCCAACCTCTTCTTTCCCTGTTTTTTTTTTTTTTCATCACTCATCATTTGTACGTAGTATTCAAATTTACAAATCGCAAAATTAATATTTTTTTCTTTGACGTTACATGGTTTTGTTGAACACATGACAAAATATGATCACAAGTGCACCAAACACTTATGCTTTTAGTTAAAAAAAATAATAATAATAATCGAATTCGATCAGACATTAAGTACGCCATCTTTTATTTATAACTTATAACTTATAAGTGAGGTTTGACGAGTTGTACTTGAGTCAAACACTTAAGGACCACGTTGTAGATGAATCATGATAAATGTGTGCATGCATTAACATGACAATGAAACATCATACGTATGAATTCACATGAAAAAGGCAACACATGATTAGGTTGAGACATTGAAGCAGAAAACCTTGTCATTTGTCAGTTTATCCAAACCGATTGAACGTATGTTTATGCATGTGGTACCTCTTCCAGGAATTATATGTATATGTATGTACATATATAATTGATGGCAGTACCTGGTACAGTACTAAAAGGATTCCATCCAGGGGGTCACAATGGCTGCAGGCACATCTGAAAATAATCACATGATGGATGCCTCTTAAGCTATCTCATAATAGTACAAAATTGGGGAGATTTTTATCCGCTAATTGAACCTGTTTGTTTTGAAGTAAAACGGGTTCTAACGGTGTACTTGGTGTTGAGAAAGCAAACCATCGCAAGAAAATCAATGCCCGTTTGACCGGTCAAAGTTGATAAAATGTCTGTTTAACCAACCAACTTCCAAAATGTTCAACCTAAAACTTGTTGACCTGATCAATCACTTTTTAATTATTACATGACGGGATATTTTAACCAAGCAGATTCTGCCACGCGTCAAATAACAGTTGGGTCACTAGTTTTTCTAAAAATCGCTGGAGCTGGCGGGATTATATATTTAGCCGCCTGATGAGATTATATTGATGTCCGACGAAATTTATTTCGGCTTCCGACGAGATTTATTTTGGATTTAGACAAGATTTTATGGCTTCCGATGAGATTCTTTTGTTCCGACTAGATATTTTTGGATAAGGCATGTGCTGGTTAGTTAGAAATTCCGTCAAGTAATGATAAAAAAGTGATCGAGTTTATTTGTTTTTGGTGGACATTATAGGAATTTATTGATCAATTGGACACTTTATAAACATGATCAGTCAAGTGGACATTTTGGTCATTTTTCAGCTCAAAATGTTGGCAGTCAATGGTAAAAAATCCAAAACTAAATAAAAGATACATTTTATGAGGACTCGTTGATGACCGAAAGACAAAACTGTTGATGGGTTGTTTCATTCGGCAGGAAGTTCGCTGCTATCGTAGGTTGACTTGCACGAACTTAGTTCCTACTTCCTACCCACGGTTACCAACCAAATTTAAGAATAATATTTTGAATAAGATTTCATCCTAGATTTTCATTAGTTTGTTATGAAGAATATTCGGACTTTCTGCTGGAAATTATCAAAATAAGATACGATTATGTCCAGAGCTTTTTAGCCCATGTAAGTAGGAATATATTTAAATGTAAACACTCATTTGTGTTGACAATAGGGTTATTTTTAGCAAAACAAGGCATGTGAAGTGTGGATAATGGATATAGTGAAAGCTTCTTAGTTACATGGATGGAAAACACAATCATTACAATGGTGAGGAGACATGTGAAATAGTCACAATGGTGGATGGGGTCATATATGTTATCGTACAAATTGTCATGCTTTCATAAACGAAAACAGTAAATCCTAATATCAAGTAGAGGTGTACAAAACTGGATTTTTCCCCAAACCAAACCGGTTTGGTCAAAGGCTGGTCAAAACCGGTTTAGAAGCAAGCCTGGTCCAGGTCGGTTTAGATCCGGTTTTAATCGGTTTAAAACCGGTTTTCCTCAAACCGGTACCAAAACCAGCGGTTTGGGTCGGTTCATGAACCGGGTTTTGGTGAAACCGGTTTCTTAATCAAACTGGTTCGGGTAATCGGGTCGGTTTGCCATGAACCGGTCCCATACCAGTTTTTTTGTACACCTCTACTATCAAGGTTGTATTGCACTCGTCGTTGAAATAGATAATCTAACGACATGGAAAATTCATTCAACAACTTCACTGGGTTGCCCTTACAAACTCAAAACATGTGAAAAATCATTTACATACAACCATGTTCACAAACCAGTAAAGCCAAACTAACATTCTAAATTGAAACAAGTCGGCTGGTCTGGCTAGTTTAGAATAGAAGCTGCTGCTGCAACCAGCCGGTTCAGGTAATCCACAGAATCTAACCAGTTTGGGTTGTGTTTTCAGAAACCGTAACTATCAGTTTGGCCCAAAATTATTATCCAAACCGACTCAATTCCTCGAGGGAGGGGCTGATTTCCTTATTTCAAAATGGTTTGTATAACTTCTATAACAAATAATTATAACCGCTTAGTCGTTAACACAACCCTACTCATTTTTCACCTAGACTGAAATAATCGAATTCACAGATTTTAACTGTTCGATTCTATTAGAAAACACCCGTGTTTTTCAAGGAGATGACATGGACCCAGCAACAAAGAAAGCAGCTGCATCAGTTCTTGCATCCAAATTAGGTGCAGATGCAGGCCTGCACGTGTTTGTAGGTCAGGCATATCTAGGGTACTAAACGGGTCAAAAGTCAAACCAGATACGAACCAGAAAATTTTAAACGACACAAACTCCAAAATTGTGTAAAACACATGAACCAAACACCACATACATAGTCATAAATTGTCACAAACACAACCCATTTAACCCATGTATTTTTATTTTATGTCTTGGCATAGTAATACTTTAAACTTATATTTACAACAGAAAATAAAAATCTGTATAAAACAGTTATGTTTAAATCATAAAACGGCATATTACCCAACTGGCGTAACGACACATGAACACGTTTTTACGAAAAAATACTAAAATAAACGGATCACACAGGTTAGTACTTTCATCCAGATATTCTAACATCTAGAACTAGTTTTACATTACACTATTACAGTCTTTTACATTTCAAAACTTTTGTCAATCGGGTTGGTATATAATAAAAGAATCGAGACACACACATAAAGTTTACCTAAAGCTATTTGTGGCATTCAAGTGTAAAAGGGTATACTTCAAAAAAACGTAAACTTTAGTGCACCTGTCACTCATCTTCATCAGATGGCAAAGTCGGGCTGCTTGCACAGTTCTCCATTTTATGAAGTTCCAACATCTTCTTCTCAGGGTTACACAGCCCTGCAACATCATATATTATATTTACATAACTACTGTTCATTCTTGAGAGAATTTTCATAATATATATACACACACACACACACAACACACACACACTAACCAGAACACTTGGGGATATCCCACACAGCAATGGATGTAGCAGTGCATTCAGGTTGACAAAGTTGACGATTGTCCTCGTGGTTGACATTCATTGCAAGCATCCAAGCGCCAATAGTAACATCCTCGTTGCTAAACATACGGAAACTGGAAGATGCAATATCATAGAGTTAATAAATAGTAACGCTTAATATTGATATTCATATCATGAAGATCTGTTTTGGTACGAATAAAATAGTATCTTTTTTCAGATCTTTATGATTGAATAATTATGGACTAAAATGCCCCTGAGGTGAGAAAAGGCTTGCCTGTCGTTTCTTAAAGCAACCAAGCTTGCAACAACGTCTGCAGAAAGAGCGTATATTGGGCCATAAGCATGGAGAAAGTACTCTTTCCCGAGCATATACCCTAGAGGTTCATACCTGCATATATCAGTATGTGTAATATCTATCAGCTTCTAATATACTGTTTTTTCAGAAAATATATCCAAAATCCATATTTTCTAAAATCTAACCATTTGAGTTTTGGGTCAGTGAACACAGGACCTTTCTTCATGCATCCAAGATAGGTCTGAGAGTGAGAACGCTCTTTAGCCAGGAGCAGCGAGAGGCGATCTAGAATCCAACAGAACAACAAGATGTGTAAAACGGCAATAAGAAATCAAGGAGCTGATAATTGAGATACAATCTTATACAACAATTAGTTAAAAGAGTAACCATTGTAGTTTTTCAAGTTACAAACAAACCATCTCCTTTCACAAACACATGATGGTTTTAGCCAAAAACACCAAATATGTTCTTTGTGCATGTGCATGTTCACTTATTCTTGCAAATGACAGTGGTTTTACACTTTTGACATCTCTTTAGGACACAAAATTAAATAACTGATATTGATTTAGATCTAGGAAATCTAGTAACCGTTGTTTTACAGGCCACTTTTAGAATTATAGTTAGTTTGCAATGAAAACCAGTTGCAAACTTAAAAAACAATAAGTTACCTGGTCTTAAATATATGTCATCATCAGCTTTAACATAAAACTCAGAATCATAGAGTGCATAGGCAGCTTTAAAGAAGGCCAACCTAAAATAAACACAAAAAGTAGCATTTCTGTCAATAAATGACCACAATATCATAATTTACTTCAGCCATTGGCACTAACGTTTTGTACGGAAGCTTACTATACTCCTCAACGATATCCAGCATGAAGAAGTCATCATATTCCTCCACTTCTTTCCTAAGTTCAGCCATTTTTGACGCATCACTAGTTTTGCCAATAATAAACCTAAAGGCTAAACCTGTTGCCTCTTCCAGTCTGCACACAATGAATATTATATATGGGCTGCAAATTTGATCTCATTAATATCTCAAAACAGTCCATTAGAAGTGTACATGATAAAGCAAGCTCATTTGGAAGTCTGAAAAGCTTTAATATATAAATCAGATTATTATGGAACTTTTTTTTAATAGTAGAAAATGAAATGCTTCAATGGTTTCTATAAGAGATGAAACTGTACAAGTCACATCCCATCGAGTATCTTACCTGACTTTGCACTATTCTCAAAGGGAGGATCTTGTGTGTTTCATAGTGGTTCCTCCATTTGAAATGGTGGAACACTATCGCAGTGTGCAAGGTTGTTAGGATCCGCTATTTCAAATAACAGATCGCCTAGAAACCAAAGCATTTTCATCTCTTTGCTAGAAACCATTGAAACATGTGAATTTTTCCCATTTAAAAAAAGTCGATTATTATGTATAATAAAGCAAAGCTTGATTTGAATTGATGCATAAATTTAAACTATATATAGCATACATTAACATCTTCAAAGGCTCTAATCACTCATGACCTAATCGACTTATGTGATACAGGCACAATACGAATCAACTAGATTCACATACAGATTCATCGGCAATTCAAAAATCAAAAACCCCAAAGAAAAGGGATGAGCATTTTTTACATCGGTATCGATAACAGCATTCGCTTTTTACACATTTTCGGTATCCGAACCATTCGGTTTCTGTATTTTCAAAGGTACCAGTACTGAACCAAAAAAATCGGCACTGGTATCAGTATTCGTATTTTCATGTTTCCAGTACCGGTATCAGTACTCATTTTTTTCATGTTTTCGGTATCTGTACCATTAGGTCTCAGTATCTTCAAAGGTACCGATACTTATCTATACCTAACCAAAAAAAAATAGGTATCTGTATTTGTTTTTTCATGTTTTCAGTATTTTCAAGTTTCAATGGTACCAGTACTTGATATGTACTGGACCAAAAAATATGCTAGGCTATCCCGCCTAGCCAATCCAGAAAAATGGATTAAATATAAATAAAATCTTTTGTTTATGACATGATCCCTATATATATGAGGGAACCGAAGTGACTCTACGTCGGATCTTTCCTGAAACATAACCAAGAATCATATCTTCATTATCTAAACGAACCCGGAACATGCCGTTGGGAAGCGATTCAGTAATTAAACCTTCATGAATCCATTTTTGTTTTTTCATTCCAGGTAAAACCTCCTTGAAGTATCAACTAGTGGAGGAAGAACCCTATAGTACAGCATTCAGTATTCATTTTTTCATGTTTTCGGTATAAGTACCATCGGATTCAGTATTTTCAACTTAAAAAAAATCGGTACCAGTATTGGCATTATTTTTTTTTTCTTCATTTTTTCGTATCCCTACCATTCAATTTTGATATTTTGAATGACAAATACCGACCTGTACCGAACTGAAACATTAGTACTGATAGTCTGATATCAGTATTAATTATATTTTCGATACTTTCAAAGGTATAAGTACCAGTACCGATCTGTGCCAAACAAATAAAATAGTCCAGTATTCGGTACTGGTACATTTACCGGTCCGATACCGATCTAATTCACTCCCAACATTACCTCTGAAGCCCTTGGTGATCAGAAGGCAGCCACGTCTTCCGCAACGCCTTCCGCCTGCCAACGGACGCAAAGCCGGTCTGAATTCCAACAAATCCCATAACCTTATGCCTCTTCCGATCGGATTCTAAGCCACTACTTACTCCACTTTTATCCCAAACAACGGAAACTGATAACGGCTTACCGTACTTACATCTGCTTTCGCCTCCGATTCGTCCGCGTGAAACGGCGATGCCGAGTAATAATAAACCGGCGACGGCGGTTACGAAACAGAGTGTTAGTACGGTGGATCGGCTGTTGGATTGAGATCTAGCTTGGAAGAATTTTTTGGGATTCGGCATTGATGCTGCTGGATCTAGGGTTTAGATTTAGTTGGAGTGTAAACTCAGTGGGAGAAGAGAAAGCATAGATGAGTACGACTAGTAGCCAGCTGCCTCCAAAAAGCGTGGGTTGATAGATTAGTTGTTAATTGGTTCGGTTTATTCAGTTAATTTTTCGGTTGGTTAATTCGGTTGATACTAAAATTAAATTTAAGCTAAAACTTTTACTTTTAAAAGTTTATTTAACTTAATTATGGTAGTTTTTTTAAAAAGTGTTTGAATTAATTTTGTGGTTTGAAAAATCAAAAGGTAGGTAAAATAATTAAAAGGGATATTTTTGTATATTCGTTAGTTTTTAATGCAATTTTAAGTTGTTTTTTGAGTTAAAGTTGTACTTAAATGATTAAATGATGGGCGTAGGTTAGAGGTGCACAAACCGGTTTAAAATTCAAAACCGGTTCGGTTTGGTCAACAAAAGTCCAGACCGGTTTATGATTGGTTTCGGTTCGGGTTGAAACCGGTTTCTTACAATGTTACGATCGGTTTCGGTTGGTTTCGGTTCAGGTTTTGACTGGTTTTTGCCCGGTTTTGGCCGGTTTCGATTCGGTTAGTGGAGAAAATTACAAACCGGTTCCGAACCTACGGTTTTAATTGGTTCCAAACCAGTTTCTACATAATCGGTTTCAAACCGGTTCGGTTTAGTTCAGTTTTTGGATCGATTCGGTTAACCGGTTGATTTGCCCGCTAGACTCTAGCGTAGGTTATCAAACATCCAGGAAACTCCTGTTTGAAATATATAGAAGAATATATGCTCTCATAATTTAAAACCAAATAACATAAAATATTAATAAATTTTAAAATTATACTGACAATGGTTTCCTAAATTACTAAGAAGAATTGCCTACCAAGAGTTTTATGGGATGTGAAACAAGAAAAAGCTACACATATCTTTGTTGACAATTAATTATAAAACAATATAATATATATGTGTATACACACATGAGTTGGAACCCGCGCGATGTTGCGACGACGACATTTGATTTGATCTAACATCCATATTAGAGGTGCACAAACCGAGCATTTTCAAGAACCGGAAACCAAGTAGAAACCGGTTTCTGGTATGGTCAACAAAAGTCAAAATTGGGTTGGGTAGTAACTGGTTGCGGGTATGGTCGGGTATTTGACCGGTTTTCCGGGTTTTTATCAGGATTCGGGGAGGGTCGGGTTTTGACCAAGTATTGGTGAAACCGGTTCTAACATGTCCGGGTACGTTTCCAAGGAAAAACCCAAAGCCCGGTCCATACACATGGGTCAGGTAGGGTGGGGTCCGGTTCCGGGTGGGAACCGGCGGGTCGGGATCAGAACCGGTTTTTTCACACCCTTTGGTCCATACGTGTCGGTTTATGTTATTTTTTATCTTTAAAGTGTCAACGGGTCAACTTAATATAACTGTTAACATGGTCGAAACTCGAAGTCATCCAAACTTCAAACTAACTTTTTGAACACCCGTTTCTTTACCACTAAAACCAACTCCCATTAACATAAGAGAACAAACAGGTAATTAGTAAAGTTTAAATCAACATCTTATAGTATTCAAGCTAGCAGCACTTTTAAAAGAAGAAAAAAACATACTACGGAAAAAGAAGAAAAATAAATAATGCGGAAAGCAGAATACATTCGCGATAAACTTGTCATTTGTGATCATCCTCTTTGGTCCAAGAGAATACGGTTTTCCCACAAGTTGTCGCACGTTCTTTGTCAACCAATTCGAGGCTTTCAGCATACGTATCCATCTCAACTTTGCTGCGATGAGGTCCAAATTTCAAACATTTTGTAAGCCTTGTTCGAGTATTATAAAAAGTTGAATCTTCATGGTAGTATGCCAGTATATCAGCATTAATGATGGGTTGGAAAACTGTTATCCCGAAAAATGTCTCTCTTTTCACTTTAAGAAGTGGAGACCAAGATTCAATGTTGCCATACTCTTTCATCACCCGAATCCAACTATAATCATCTTTCAAAGAGTTGTTATTTTCCGGATGAACCACTGCTAGACAACCATTGATGGTGGTTACCTGTTCGATCATCCAAGGCAACAAAATGTAGCCAAAAACATGACTGCACAAATTGAATGTCAAAATAAAACTAGTCCAACCTTCATGTGTTGTTGAATAACCATGGCCCGCCCAATGCAATATTCCATTGAAAAAGCATGCCTTCCGCATTACATAAGTATGAGAAAGCCGATTAGGCGGGGAAGCGATCGCACCCCACGAGTCTGTTTTCAAGGAGTAAATAAGTGTACGATTTTCTTCTAATGAGTAGTTGTAACATATAGCCACAATGTTGTAATCATCAGTGATCTGGTCAAAACCAAATCCGAATACTAACTTAGTATAGGTACTTGATTTCAAAGGAAGATGACGTGGCACGATTAGTCTGCGCCTGATTGAAAAGTTTCATAGACCTATAATTTCCTTATCATAATCATACATACACAGAATTCCATTATAAGAACCAAAACATAAGCCATCCGCGCATAGGGGAGCTCAACTCCGGGTATGCAGGCGAACCTAGAACCTGGGTCGACGAATGGCAACTAGTCTGGTGAGTGCAATGTATAGATTTCTCTATGCTTGTAATATTCATGATCAGTGACGTGTCTGACGATGACTTTTGGAGGGTTTTTAGAGCATCGAAGGCGGTGATTGTTGAGGAAGTTTGGGCTAACAAGATGAGAATGCCAGTATTGAGAGTGATCGGAACCGGATGATGGATTTAGGTGGCAGTCTTTCAAAGATTACAACCAACAAATCATCACAGACATTATAGCTAGACATTACGTGCTGAAGCTAAAACTAATTCACAAAACGCAAACAAGCATATATAGATGAAGAACACACAAATATTTAACGGCGTAGGATTACAACTAGGAAAGTATTCATCTCCTAATTTAAAACTAAATAACTGAAGAACACACAAATATTTGGCGGCTACAGGCCTGTCGTCGACCCTACAGGTGCGTAGGGTTATTTTGGCCTTTTATTATTTTATTTTATATTTTTTTTTATCATCTTTTCCTAACTGCTTTTTGCTTTTGCAGTGTCGGATTCCAATGAAGTGTATGTTCCACGATGGAACATCCGCCGAGGAACAACCCTTCGGACGCCTGTGGAATGCGTCGAGTGGGCGCGCCACGCCGCCCCAAGTGGGGCGCTGGGGGAAGCAATGTCAAGCTACCAGGAGGGTAGGTTGACAAATGAGCTCCGCATTCTCGTAGCCCGGATGCAGCCGCGCGTCGAGCTGCTTTGTCGTGAAAACGACAAGTTAAAGGCAGCTCGTATCCAAGAAGTAGCTCAGGCACAGGCTGTCCGGGAGGAGAACAGGAGGCTCTCCGCCGTTGCTGCGGAGAAGGAGAAGGCCTTCAAGGCCCTTGAGGTTGAAGTTCAGGCTCGTCTCGAGGCCCATTCCAAGGCCGCCCAAGCTGTTAATGAACAGCTTCGGTTGGCTAAGGAAACTGCACGGAACGCAACCGAGAGGGCCACCAAGGCTGAAGCTGCTGCTGAGCCTCTACGCATCGAGAATGAGGAACTTAAAGCCAAATTAGAGAGGCTCCAGCAGGCTCATGATGCCTTGGCCATGGAAGATGCCAAGAAGCTCCAAGAGATCTTGGACCAGAGGGGGGTGCTTGACCACACTGAGCGTAAGCTAAAGGGCGTCGAAGAGGCTGCAGCCAAAGATGTGTTGCTTGCCAACCATACAAAGAACGAAGCCGAACGCGCCCGTAATGAAGCTCAAGCTGCCCTCCAGGAGGCTCTGGTTACCAAGGAATGGCTTCTCCGAGAAGCGTTGTCTCAGGTATGCGCAGTTTCACAATTTCTTTACGCTTTTCCTTAAAGAGTTTTTGATATACTTCTGTTTTTTAGGTTGTGCATCGGGTGTTCACGAACACATCATATGACGATGCGATGAGCGCAGCCCTCAACGCTTCTCATGAGAATGGGGAAAAGGCTGGCTTCCTGCTTGGTCTAGGGTTTGTTGAACAAGGCATTCCGCCTTCCAACTTCCCTCTTTACAATGTGGATACTGAAGCTGCGTATGACCAAGCAGTGAATCAGTATGCCGCCTTCCCGCATCCGGTGGTAGAGAAGGTAAACGAGATTGCTGCTGCTGATGATGGGCTAGCTATCCTCAAAGCTTTCCTTGAACCGCCACACTCTACTGATGGTGCGGGTCCAAGTGGGAGTGGTCCTGAAGCTTGATACTTTAGATCCCTTTCCACCATTAGAGTAGATTTTTATGTTTGTAGACTTATAATCTTGTATGTGGGTATGTACCCAGCAATTCTTGTAATGTTTGAATGTTGATGGAATAAAGATTATTTGTTAATGCCTTGCCTTGTTTATTTCGCGCATATTTTGTTTTAACTTAGCAATTTCTTGAGTACTTAGATAAGTTAACTTTTCAACGTGGCAGATAATAAGTTAAAGTTTTGCTTCCTCTTTCGTGATTGTGCGGATAAGACCGTCACTTTCACTTAGTAGGATGGCTAAACTTTACCTATATCTGTCCCGCGTGGAAGTTTTCCTCATCTTTTCCTTTGAAATTTTCTAAGTGTTTTGAATAAATTAACCTTTCGACGCGCGGTTGCCAATAGGTTAATGTTCAGTTTCCTCTATCATGATTGTGCGGGTAGGACCGTCACTTTCATTTATTGGGATGACCAAACTTCACCTATAGCTGACCTGCGTGAAGGTTTTCCTTATCTTTTCCTTAGAAATTTTTACCGTTTTATGTGTTTATGCGGGTTTTGCCGCCTTCCACACGCAACGACTTACTTCTTCCCATATTTATGCGGTGAATACCGACATATCAGTGTGGGAAGTTCATAAGTATAAAGGTAAGGCTATCAACGCAATGTGATAAAGAAGAATCATTTCCATTAGAATTGGCTCTAGGCCTTTTCTTTACAAGTTTGGAATTGATCTACATGTAACATTTGCGTAATTGAGCTCCGTTCCATGTTCTTGGGATAGGAGTGCCATCGAGCCTTTCGAGCCGGTATGCGCCTTTTCCCAAAACTTCTTTGATAATGTACGGTCATTCCCAGACCGGTGCCAGTTTTCCTGGGCGCTCTTGGTTTGAAGCCTCGTTGTTACGCAATATGTAGTCTCCTACATTGAAGTTGCAGAGTTTTACCCGCGTGTTTTAGTACTTTTGCATTTGTCGCTTGTAGTTTTCTTCACGCGCTGCGGCTAAGTCTCTGCGTTCCTCGGTTAGCATAAGGTCTAACCGTCTTTCCGCATCATTGTCTTCTGGCTGAATCAAGACCCTTGGTGAGGGTAAACCAATTTCGACTGGGACCATGGCTTCAGTGCCGTAAGTGAGGCTGAACGGGGTTTCTCTCGTACTGGCATTTTTCAGCGTTCTGTTTGCCCAAAGGACGTGTGGAACTTCGTCTACCCAGCCGGATCTGTGTTCCAGGAGTCTTTTCTTTATGCCTTCGACGATGCTTTTATTTGCTCTTTCCACCTCACTGTTACCTTGCGGGTGTGCCACTGAGGTAAAGGTGTGGGTGATTTGAAGTTCTTCCAGCCACTTTTGTAGCTTCTTGTCAGCAAAGTTGGTGCCGTTATCACTCACCAAAGTCTGTGGAAGTCCAAAACGACAAATAATAAATTCCCAAATAAATTTTTTAATATGTTTCGGGGTTGTTTGGGCTAAGGGTTTTGCTTCTATCCACTTGGTGAAGTAGTCGATGGCTACCACTAGAAATTGAACGTTTCCAGCTGCTGTGGGAAATGGGCCTGTCACATCGATGGCCCACTTCTGAAATGGCCATGAAGAGGTGACTGGAACAAGTTCATTCTTCGGGCGATGCGTGTTGGGTGCGTAGAGCTGGCAAGCCCTACACTTTCGAATGTATGCCAGCGCATCCATATGCATCCCCGGCCAAAAGTATCCCGTGTTGTTTAGCTTAGCTACAACAGCGCATGGACCTGCGTGTACTCCACAGATGCCTTCGTGTACTTCCCTTAGGAGGTAGTCAGCATCTTGGTTGTCCACGCATCTTAAGAGTGGGCCAAGAAAGTTACGTCTGTAAAGGATGTCATCGATGAGTTGATAGTTTAATGCTTTACAACGTATTTTTCTTGCCTGTGTTTTTGACTCTGGTACTATACCCGCTGCAAGGTAATTTATTATCGGTGTCATCCACGTTTCTGTGCCGGTTTGGATGACACAAATTTCCTTGTGCGGGACTGATGGTGCTTCAAGGAGTTCAATGCGGATGTCCTTTCCCAAATGGGTAAAGGCTAATGATGCAAGCTTGCTTAACGCATCCGCAGATTTGTTTTCGCTACGCTTGACGTGTATGACTTTATAATCATTAAAATCACGCATAAGGGTTTTTGCTTGTGCGAGGTACAGGGCCATTGTGTCGTTCACGGCCGTGTACGTCCCGTTTATTTGGTTGGCTACTAACATGGAATCCACGTGGGCTTCCAAGTTTTTCACTCCCATCTTACGCGCAATTCTCAGCCCGGCCAAGAATGCTTCATACTCGGCTTCGTTATTCGTACTTGGAAAATCCAGTCGAATAGCGTAAGTGTATTCTTGGCCTGCTGGGTTGGTTAGTTTCAACCCTGCGCCTGAACCCTCGTTGCTGGCTGCTCCATCAGTGTAGAGTCGCCAGACATCATTGATGTCCTGTGTTGGGGGGGGGGTTAAGCCTCCTCCTGGCACTCTTTCTCCCGCGAAGCGGGGATTTCTGCAATAAAGTCGGCCAGGACCTGGCCTTTTATAGCTGGTCTTGGCTTGTACTTTATCGCATATTCCCCCAACTCAATTGCCCATTTGGCTAGACGTCCCGATAACTCGGGTTTGCCTAGAACGTTTGCGAGTTTGAAGTTGGTGAGAATGGTGATTGGGTGACCCTGGAAATATCGTCTTAGTCTGCGTGAAGCTTGTACAAGTGCTAAGACTAATTTTTCCAGGGTGGAGTACCGGGTTTCTACGTCTGTTAGGACACGGCTAACATAGTAAATAGGCATCTGGATACCTTTTCGCTCTACTAGCAGGACTGCCCCGGTTGCTCTATCTGTGGCAGAAAGGTATATGATTAATTCCTCCCCCGCTTCTGGTGCTGTGAGCGTTGGGAGTTCGATCAAGCGTGATCGAATTTCCTGAAAAGCTGCTTCCGCTTCTGGTGTCCAGCGGAAGTGCGTTTTCTTTAAACAGTTTCTCAATGTTGACACGAATGGAACGACCTATCCGCATGGTTTGACAAAAAGCGGTTAAGTGCGACTAGGCGTCCATTCAGTGTCTGAGCTTGCTTGATGGTAGTAGGTGATTCCATTTTGATAATGGCATCGACCTTTTCAGGGTTCGCTCTGAAGCCATCTTTAGTAACAATGACTCCCAAGAACTTCCCTTCTTCCATCCCAAAGGAACACTTGCTCGGGTTGAGCTTCATGTTTATCTTTCTGAGCGTGTTGAAAGTTTCTTCGATGTCTTTCAACATCGCTTCTGGCTCAGGGCTTTTGATGACCAAATCATCCATGTAGACTTCCAAGTTTCTCCCAATTTGGGCATGAAACTCTTTGTCCATCAGGCGTTGGTATGTGGACCCTGCATTCTTAAGTCCGAATGGCATCATTTGATAACAAAATGTGCCATCGGGCATCCGAAATGCGGTTTTGTCCTGATCATCTACAGCCATGTGGATTTGATGGTACCCCTTATATGCGTCAAGGAAGCATTTAAGGCGAAACGGTGCTAATGAATCCACTTTGAGGTCAATTTCGGGTAACGGGTAACAATCTTTGGGGCATGCTTTGTTTAAATCTTTGAAATCTATGCACATGCGCCATTGTTTGTTAGCCGTCGGTACCATAACGGGATTTGCAACCCATGTTTGATATCTACTAACGCGTACGATGCCCGCGTCAAGGAGTTCCTTGACTTGGGTTCTACACGTGTTAGCTTGTTCCGCCCCCATTACTCTGCGCTTTTGTATGACTGGCATAAAAGCCGGGTCACACTTGAGCTTATGCTCTGCCTTACTTCGAGGTACACCAGTCATGTCAGCTGGTGTCCACGCAAAGATGTCAGCGTTTTTCTGTAGTAAGCGTTTGAGCAAGGTGCGCGTAGGATCAGTGATTGTTGGGCCAATTGTAACATCCTGGTCAGGGTATTTGCCATTGAGGGCCCATTTTCTGGTTCGGTGATGGTTGGTTTAGCCATCTTTGGTTTGGGTTTAGATGAGACGGATGCGATGCATACCTGGGGGATACCGGTGATCATCGCTACACACCCTCAGCAGTTGGCCATCCCATCATGCCGTGGACTGAAGATACCACAGCGTTGAATCTTGCCATCCCGTCTCTCCCGAAGAGAATGTCGTATGTGTGATGTGGCTTCCTCATTACGACGAAGTCCACGTCTTCTGTGCGGGAGTATTTCCCGTCCGTGAGAATGACGGGGAAAGATAGGATACCCAGGGGGGTGTTTGTGCTGCCGTCGAACCCTTCCATTGAGGCGTAAACCGTTTCCAAGCGTTCTTTGTCTTCGTCATCTAGCTTGTCGAAGAACTGCCTGTACATAACCGTTGACGAGGCGCCATTGTCAGCAAGAGTGCGGGAAGTTATGTAATGCCCCAGCTGGCTTTTGATGACGATAGGGCCTTCCTTGCTGGGTCCTCCTGGCACTCGCGGGAAGCGCACCTCAGCTTCCTTCCATTCGCATGGTTCTGTCGTTCGTCTTTTTCTTCCTCTGATGTTGCTATGAACCATGTGGATACTGATGTCAACGGGCTTTCGTCCGTTGCCTTTATACCGGTTATCATTCCTTTCTCCATTCTTGATTGATGCCACAAGGTGTGCAAGTCTTCCATCCTTGACGAATGTTTCAACAATATCCTTCAAGGATGTACACTCCTCTGTATTGTGACCCTTTGTCCCGTGGAAGTCACAGGATTTGCTCTGATCCGCATTAGGTCGCTGCCGGATCATTGGAGCTTTTGGCCATGGGAGTTTTTCGGTGGCAAATATCTCCTTGACGCTTTTGGTGAGTGGCGTCCACCGGTGTTTTCGGCTTGAAGGGTGCGTGTTATCCCTTCCGCCAACAAGAGAGCGAGAGCTGGATGAGGTGTCAAAGTTTACCCTTGACTGCCAAATACCTAGCTTCCTCTTTTTGTTCTGCCGGGCGATCCGAACATTGTTTTCTCTGGTCCTCTGCGTGTAGAGGTGTGTACTCTGGGGAAGATCCCTACCCAGTTGCTTCTCCGTCTCGGCAAAGCGCTTGGCCGCCGTCATGATGGCATCCCATGTGGATGGCATGCCGTCCTTACCCGTCAACGTGCGGATAAGCTCTGGGTATTCGGCGCCCTGGATGAAAGCGGCTGCGAACAAGATCTTCACTTATGTTGCCCAGACTCAGCGTTTTGGAGTTGAAGCGAGTGATGAAGTCTAGTAAAGATTCATCTTCCTCTCTCACGCAGTTGAGGATCGTCCACTGCTCTTCAGTATATTTCCTCTGTTGACTGAAGTGTTGGCTGAACTTGTGTTGAAAGTCCGCCCAATCATAGATGTGGTGGACCGGTAAACGATCAAACCACCCCCTGGCCGCTCCAACCAGCGTCATCTGGAACATATAACACCACGTGGGTTCCGTCCAGTTACTGACGGTTGCCCCCGCTATGAATCTGTTCAAGTGATCATCTGGGTCGGATAGACCATCATAAGTGCCGATGTTGGACATCTGTTTGGCACTTCTCGGAGCGATTGCTTCCGCAATGTCCCTTGCAAACTTGGATGTTCCCGCATTTGCAGCAGTTGGTCTAAAGGTTTTGGAGAAGTCGCGTGGGTTTCCCCCCGCGTTCCTTGGTTTGAAGGTTTCTCCGAAATTCCTTCTTGGTTGGAAGTCCGTTTCTTTACGCTTCCCTTTCGCCCTATGGCGAGGGTTCGCATCAGTGTCGGATTCCTCCCGATCATCGTCCGAGTACTCGCACTCACTGTTCATGTTGAGCTGTTGTCGAGTGCTTCCGAATTCGTCAGTATGTTGGAGTGAACGCAAGCGTTCATCCAACTCAGCTTGGAATTCCTTCTGACGTGCTTCGGCCCAAGCCTTAACTTGATCGAGTGTTTGGCGAGGGAGCCTCGTCTGTTTCTCCAACTGGGCATCAGTGAACCCCAGTGAAATATTGTTTACTGCACTTGCCCCGGCTTGGGTAACCGGGGTAGTGTTCGTAAAATTTGTGTAACCGCCGGTGTTCCCCCCAGTAGCTGGGGTTGTGGTTACCGGGGTTTCTTGGTCACTTACTGGCCTTGGGACCGGAGTAACGTTAACCATTTTTTCAGAAGTTTTGAAAAAACTGAGAATTAGTTCTAGCTTTTATGCACGGATGGCGCCAATGAAGAAACACTAATTGACCCCGGGCAGATTACGGATAATCTGGGGGTTAAATAGATGTTTCCCACGAGGGGTTATGTCCGGCAAAGATGGTTCTTCTGGTGACCTGCAAAACAGACACCGTGAGCTCGTCACTTAGAAGGGGGGGGGGTACCTCCTTGTGACCACCCTCCGGCGTGAGAATCAGACTAGATTGCTCTGAATATGTGTATATAAAGAGAGATTGCTAGAGAAGATAAGATACAAGATGATCCTACCGTTCCAAGGTGTTGGAGTATTTATAGCCGAAGGTAGGTTTCCAAGCAGGTATAGCCAACTGTATAATATTCCTGTTCTACCAACTATGGGCTACGCACGTGCCATGCTGGTTGGTGGGTAGGCAGCGGCTGATAGTGACAAGGCCGGCTGTGTACTGTTCCCTTTCCACCAACTGCAGGCTATGTGCGTGTCACGACAAGGGTTGGTGAGTAGGCAGCGGCTAATAGTGACAAACAGTACTAGAGCATGCTCCTCCTCGTACTGTTGTCGGTGAGCTGTCACCCTGTGATTGGTTCATGGGCTGCTTTGGTCAGATCTTGTCTATTTTGTCCATACCTTGGCAGGTATAGTACAAAAGATCTTCCATAAGCATACGGACTGGCTCATTTGGGCGGGAGTATTCCCTCCTTGCTCATTCCTTCAGGTGACACTGAATTATTGAGAGTTAGTGCCTTGTGCGTGTAGCCTTGCTATTAGTGCGGGTAGCCTTCCCTGATGGCTTGTATTCGCAGCTGCGGGGACAGGCGGGGTACTTCACCATTGGGAGGCTTTCCCTGCGGGAACAGCTGGCGTACTACGCGTAAGGTCTTCATCTCTGAGCATGGTGGGTCATGCGGAATCAGTTGGTCCTTGCGCAGACGTCCCTCTTCAAGGTGAGTCTTGCGGGTCCAACTGGGCTCTGCTGGGACCTACCTCTTCAATAACATAACATATAATATTAATAAATTTTAAAATTAAAAAGATGATCGTTTCCTAAATTACTAAAAAGAACGAATTATCTACCGCTGAATATTTTATTTTATTATTTTAAAACAATATAATAACTTGAATTTAGGTATAAACCGATGCATAAATATAAATGGACAATAGTCCATCTAGAATGATAGTATCCAATAATTTTTATTTTTATTTTTTTGTTAAATAAAGATTTTCATTAAACTCAACCGATTACAATAAAGTGGCAGACAAACGGGCAACAAGCTGCGCCGCAACCTCCTTTTGAATAGCAAAACCAATCCTACTAAAAACGAAGCTTTGGGAAGTAGGAGCCGAAAAAGTATCATGTATGATACGCTGAACTCTACTCAGAAAATTCACAGTCTCTAGAGCTAGAAACCCAAATATATCAAATGCTCAAGTTTGGTATAACAAACGCTCATGAACCAACCGATTGCAATAATTTTGTTTTGTTATGTAGCGTCTTTTTACTCCTCATGTTTAGTATAACAAACGCTCATGAATCAATGAGATAAAACTAAAAAGATGGGTGCTACAATCATATGGAACTTATGACAAAAGTCGTGTGTCGTCACATCGTTATTTTTGTTCATTGAACATCAACTCATATGACTTGTATAAATATTATGGTCGTTTAACATGTCAGTATAACACTTTATACGTACGACTTCGTATGACCATTTTTCGCATGTCATATGAATCCATATTATGGCTCAGTGCCTCAGTGGAGTTTCGCTAGATAGTAACGAATTATGGGTTACACATCTACTAACGTTAACGAGTCATATTGGGTCTTAAGACTTATAATTGTTTTATTTTTATTGTGGCAAGATGGACTCTATGACATCATATTGATCAGGAGTGACTAAGTTTATATATATAGTTGTCCATAATTGATCACGAGTAGGGGTGAAAAAACATACACAAATAGGTTGTTTTGGGTTAATATGGATAACTTTCAAAATTGAAATGGGTCAGGATAGTTTAAAAGAATTTTGCAAGAAGCAATGTTTTAAAAACCGGTTTTTTACTCGTATCGGATTGGACTACAAAATGGTATAACCGGTGGGAGGTTCAACCGGTTGAATAATTTACCTTATAATTTCCTATAAATACAACTTTTACTCAAAAAATAACACAAAAGTAAATGATTTCATAACAAAAAATAATCCAAAAGTTAATCCATATTAAAAAATAATACGAAAGCACTCAATTTAAAAAAAAATAGTCATAACATTTACACGTTTGAATATTAATTGTTGGGTTAAAAGTAATTTTGATAAAATATGGGCCGCAAATATCAAAAATTTCTTGGACATAAAACCGGTTTGCTGGTAAAACCCGGTATTTTATAAAAAAAACCACCGGTACAATGTTCTAATAAACCGGCCAAAAATACCAGGCTCAAAATACCGGCATGTTGTGTGAAATTCGGTTTAACCGGCCGATTTGAACCGGTTTTTAAAACACTGGCAAGAAGGTTAAGATGGATTGAGAAACTACTAATGGCCTTTGGTTATATAATAGAATGGGTTTGTTTATGGGTTAGAATGGATTAAAACAACCTCTATTCAATTTTATTTTCAAACAAAACCCACAAAACCGAATAGAAACCGAGAAGTTGAAACCGAAATCATTGAAACAGAACAGATACCGAAAATGACCAAAATGAAAAAAAGCAAAACCGAACCGAAAAAAACCCGAAAAAATCAAACCTGAACCGAGACAGAACCGGTTCTTTTTTTTTTAATGTGCGAGGATGACGGGGGAAACATTTTAGTTATTTTAAATTTTTGCATTTCTAATTTATATTTTAAGTTATTATTTTTTTAATTTATTTTAGGATTTTTTTAAACCCTTTGTATTGTTTCCTTGGTTGGATTAGTTTGTATTTAACCGGATGATGGATTTGGCTAAGAAGACAAGCATATATTCATTCTGACACTTTTGGATTAGTTTTAAGGTTTATTAATGCATTTTTAAGTTGTTTTTTGAGTTAAAGTTATACTTAAATGAAATTACAGGGTAAACTATTAAACTTGGTTGAACTTCCTGGTTCAACCGGTTATACCATTTTCGAACCAAATCCGGTACGGATAAAATACCGATGTTTAAAACATTGAGTTTTACAGTAATGGAACGATGGGTATATTTGTAATTTGGTATTCAAAAAGCAAAAGGCAAAAAGCAAAACAAAAAGCTTGGATTTCTTGCTTCGGAAAAACAGCTTTTTAACGCATAGCCAAAGGCAATAACTAAAAGTACTTTTGTGATACCCAAACATACTTATTTGCTTTTTGAAAAGGAAATAAGCAAGTTTTAAAAACTTAGCCAAATATGCCCTTAGAAACATATGAAATGGATGCATTAATATATGAGATGAATGTATAAATGAATGAAATACATGCAATAGATTTATAAATACACGAAATGGTGGAATAAAATATGATATTGAGGTATAAAAGTTAAAAAAATATATGAAACTATGAATAGTTTGGTTCAGTTCGGCTAATTACGGTTAACCGGGGGGAAAAATAACCGATAACGGATTTTCGGTTATTGGTTAATTTCGATCCGCTTAACACGGTTGGATTAGTGGTCACCCCTAAGTTGTTGTGTCATACAAGTTGGTAATGCAATAGTCTTTTTCGTACTTTCGTGTAACACCCGATACGAGTCTTATCAAAACATGCGGGTCGTATGGGCCTGTATGATATGACAAAAATGTCATACGACCCATATGACCTGTCAATTGTATATAACTAGTAAGTTAGTGGTGTTCATGTGGCCTAACCCAATGCAATGTTATCTAACAAAACAAGGCATATACCATTGAAACTTACTATGCATTCATAAAACTGACTTAGCCAAAACAAGTGAGTGACCAGTTTGAGATTCATGCAGAGGTTAGTTCGACATCAATCCGGAGTTTGGAACATGAAAGTTCAAAGGGTAATGGGTGATATGTGATACATGAAAGATTGAAATATCATTCTTCACTTTTTTATCAACTATAGTACCAAACAATGAACAATGTGAAACATTATAAAGGCTAACAAGTTTACTGACTACAAAAGAGTGATGCATACAAAGAATGGTCTTGTATCACCACCAAAAACCAACCGAATCTCAAAATACACGTATCTGAATCGAACAAGTATAAACAATAATCAAAGAGTTAATATCCGGTTTCAGATGATAAATTATTAGGAGGTGTAGTTGTTGTCAGAGCACTTCTGATAAAGATCTCTGCTTTCTTGTTCTTAACATCACGAATCTGATCCGCAAGAGAAATGTCTTCTTTCTTTGCACTTCTTTTCCAAAAGTCAAGGTCGAGTCTTTCCCAATCTCTTTGACTTTGACTACTAAGTTGATCATTTATTGACTTTTTCCTGTGAATCTGTTGCCCACCCACAAATCATAACAACCGAGTGAGACTGATACAAAATTGTCACCCAGTGGGTGCGGTTTTAGTTTCTTTTAACCCATTTTGTTCGGCTTTATTTTGATGCTAATGAGTCAAACAGTCAAGAATAAAAAGGCTAAGCCAAAAGGGATTAAAAGTAACCCATTGCATAATCAAAGTCTTTATGAACTCGTAAATTGTTTTATTTATAGAATTAGATTTGGGCTCAAACCAAACCAAATACTGATAATGCGGTTTTTGGTCTGGGAAAACCGTTCGGTTTCGGTTTACACATTGGGCTCAGTTCAGTTACGGTTTTTTTCATTTTACCATTTGGCTTGAAAATTATGGGCCAAAAAAACCCAAAAATTTGAATTTGAGCCTAAATTTTTTGTTAATTAATTAGTAATTGATTATTACACAGTTGAATCTAATATTTTTTGCTACGTCATTTTTAAATTTCTTATGAATTACCTAAAAATAGTTTTTTTGATTTTTTTTTGGTTCGATTCGGTTCCAATCAGTTCGTTCGGTTTTTAGTTTATAGTAAGAGTGCAAGACCGAACCGAAATATCACTTCTTTTTATAAACATAATATAAAACTATTTGTTTTTAATTGGGTTCGGTTACATCGGTTATTCCGGTTATGGTTCAGTTATCTCAATTCCGTGCACAACCCTAAAAGTAATAGACTAGAGATGTTTGAGAGTCAACCCAGCCCTTATCGACTGGCCCTAAAAGTTTATCCTTTTCCTCAAAACTGGTTTTAACCCGTTTTGCCACATATACAAGCGTGATAAATTCAATAAAATGATGTTAAACTAGCCTATAAATTTCTCACAAACTTTTACCTTTGTTAATCTCTCTTTAAGTTTAAGATCTTCAGCTGCAGCCAACTCCTGTTTTTCTTCTTTTGACTTCTTCTTTGCTAACCCTTTGACTTTTGCCACCTGTTTCTTTAAAGTGAGTTTCACTTTCTCAGCCTTTGCTTTGGCCCGTTTCTCGGCCCGTATTTGTGCCATTTCTTTTGCTTTGGCCACATCAGCAGACCGTTGCATTCGTTGAAGAGCCATCTCCATTTCAATCTTTTCATAGCTGTCCCAATCTAGCTCTTGTTGACCAGGCCCGCCTTTTTTAGCAGCTTTTGCAATGCTTTCGGCCCATTTTGATATGAATCTTTCCCTTGATCTTTTAATCTTTAAACGTTCTTTCCATTGTTGTGTGATTGTTATTCGTATTCTTGCCTTCGTTTGCTCGCTGCACAGAAATATATGTATGCATGTAATATGATGCATTATAAGAAGACTCAAAGTATAGTTATTTGTAGAGGTGGAAAAAACGGGTCGGGCAGGTTGGGTAAAGTGCCAAACGGGTACGTGTCAAAACAGGAAACTATTTGTATGTTGAAATGGGTTGCGTTAGATTTAACGTTGTAAATTAGCGTAAATTAGCGTAGCCGAGCCCAACTAGGCTCAAGCTCGGCTTGTTTAACTTACAAGAGATCAAGCTTGAGCTCAGCTCGATTCAAGCTCTAGTTTTAAAGCTCGAGCTTTCCTCATGTATAGATTTTCAAGCAAACATTGTGAACTTTTGATGAAAAATCAATGTGTCAAATATGATAAGCAAACTATATTATTTATCGTTGTGTGTGAGAAATCCTAAACGTATGTATGAAGAAAAATCATACCTAAGAGTGCGAGGACATTCAGACATTTTCTTTCTTACCTGAAAAGGCACAATAACAGTATAACACAAGAAAAATAATTAGTGACGCGTGCTTATGATATCAGACAGTGAATATGTGGAACACCTATGATAATAAAATACATAAAGCAAGTTAAGATAAAAAAAATGTAAGTAATGCACACATGCATGCACAGTGCACAAGAAATCTGGGCCAGGACGTCGGGTCCAAACATGTAATTATCTATGACATGAAATAAAACATATTCCAAATTAGAAAAAAAAATCATTACACCGTCCCCCTTACATGACTTCACACCTTGGGATCTTTTAAAGCTTCTTTAGTTCTCTGACTGATCAATTCACGAGTCTCTGAAAGACACAACCTTAAATCAATTCAAAACCACCTTAACAAAATCGCAATTACCCGTTGATCATTTTACCCTTCCATAACACGCCAGAATGGAACAAGAAAGTACCTGGAGTATGTTTCTTGCCTTTGTTCCATGGAACTTTCCCTTTATTTGCCAGTCCAATTTTTCGTCTTCTTTCTATTTCATTCTTATCTTTGTCTGACCTTATTTCAATAACAAAGTTATTAGGTTCGCTACTGGAAATAAGTTGATCTCTTGATTTAGAGAAGTTTGATGCTTTTTCTGAAAGTGAGTCCCGGTGAAACGCTCTGTGTAATTTAAGCCCTCTGAATGGTCTAATAAATACTAATCCAGGAGACACACGTGCATCCAGGTGTGCGATTTTCAGGCAAAGTCGATCACATTCCACAAAATGATAAAAAGATAGTGTTGGGGCTAGATTCTTGTTTGTGCAAATAGCAGATAGATTCCTGAAGAAAGATACAATTATGAGCAATGGAATAAGTGAATAACCTTCTTAGATGAACATTGAACACCTTGAACATATCATCCAGACAATATGCTAAATAAAAGCCTTAGAAGTGGCTAGTTCTGATATAGTTTGTTATGTGATGCATATTATAAGAGCCTCAAATGCACAAATTAGACTATAATCTATATCTATATGTATCTATATCTATACTTATACGTAGACCATGCGTAGTCAAAACTTTCCACACATAGGCGTTTTGTGAAGCGTGGCGGTCCATTCAGCATTGGAGAGTTTTGTAAAAAGTGGTGTAGTGGTAAAAAGCCCATAACTCTCATGCAATAATTGTTATCCCCCCCCCCCTCTCTCTCTCTCACATAAACAACCTAAAACACCACCTCTTCCAAAGTTATGCACATAACTTTGAAACTCATAACTTTGAGGGGGGCGGTGTAGGGGAGAGTTTTGGGCCAAAACGCCACCCACAACTCTCCCACCACACATGGTCTTACTACATAACAAAAGAGTAACCTTTTTTGCCACGTGTCAACAATTAATCATTACATATTTCTTTAATTCTTTTTATAAATTTTTTCTCGTCTCTCTCTCCTATTAAATAATAATGATTTCTGTAATTGTTTTTATAAAACGTTTTCTATTTTTTCTAAAAAAAGTAAAGCTTGTTCATAAAACATTATTTATAAATAGAACATTTCTTTCATTATTTAATACGCATAACATATTATATCGTTTTTATAATAATAAGCATTTACAGATTTATGAATCATGCCTTTTTTATTATCCAACACGTGTGATACACGGGCCTATAACCAACCTAGTCAATGTATAAAGTTGCCTGCTTAGCTATATAAACATATAATAAATGGGCAATCATGTGGATAACCTTTGCAAATTATATAATACAAAACCAAGTAACATATTAGCATACAACTGATTAATAACTTCAACAGAACTGGGGTTTGATATAAAGTAATTGAGGAAGAAAAATGGGCTTACAAATTAGAAGACAGCATCTCCGAGACAAAAGGTCGAACAGTTGGTGGGCAAACATTGAAATCAAAGAATTTGATTAAAAGAATCCAGGGTTCTACAATTAAACCCAACTGATAACACAATTTCAATGATTCAATCAATATAGGATAAACACTCGGTACAATTTATGAAGAACCAATTGAGGGTAAAATAATTGGATAGGGAGAAAACCAGTTCTTAAACCCTCGGGTCGATGGCCGGACCCGAATCAAACCCTGTTTTAAACAATTTGTTTGTTTGACATTTCAATCCCCAAACTTTGTACTCTATACGTTTCTCATCCCTCAACTTCAACGATATGCGGTCACCGATGTTTTTTAAGGGTCGGTTGCTCGTCATCAAATAGTAATTTTTTTGGGTCTGTGTCAGGTCAAGTCACATGATATAAAATAAAACCGTTTTTCTTTTGTTCAACTTATGTTTAGAGTGAGTGTTACGCTAACTTTATATTGTTAAAATTTGCATATCTAAACTCTAACGACCATAGGATGGGTCGGTTCAGGTTTCGAGCCAACACAAGTTTTCGAACAAGATGGGTACAGTTCAGTTTCGTCGATTTTTTCAGTTTCAGCCAATTTCTTGAGTTTTTCTTTTTCTTTTTCTTCTTCTTTTTGTTTTTTTTTTGGGGGGGGGGGGGGACGAGGACAATGGATAAAACATTTTAATTTTTTTACTTTTTTTTTGTTTTTAATTTATATTTTAAGTTATGATTTATTTTATTAATTTTTTGAATTTTTTAGGGGTTTTTATCTTAATAGAAACCCCTAAAAAATTCAAAAATAATAATAACTCAAAATACAAATAAAAAACAAAAATTCTAAAAAAACTAAAAAATTTTCGTCGTTATCCTCGTTCAAAAAGAAAAAAAAACGAAGCTCATTTTATCCGTTTCGACCCTAACTTGTTCCGACCCAAACCAAAACAACCCTTTTTTAATTGACCCGTTAACTCATTCCGACCCTAACCCGTTTTAACCCAACCCAACCCATTTGCCACCCCTAGTGAGGACGGTTAATTAAAATATATCTCTCTCTCAATTTTGTCGGATTTTAAGATATATAAAACTTTTCTTGACGGACCTTGTCAAATTTTGTGAGTCATTTCAACATGTTGGTGTTAAAATTCCTTAGGGGCGTGATACACTTAAAAAGAATTTATGGTCGCACCCCATCCACGACCCGTGTGTCCGCCAATAATAATTGTTGACTTGTTGCAATGAGTTTTGATGCACATGGTGCATCAAACTTATTATAATGCTATGTGCAATTTGTATTATACCTATTTCTTCAAAGAATCAGCTTAACAATACAAAATCTTGCAAATCAATCAATTTTGCAATGCTCAATCTATAATATCAAAATTTTCTATAATCCTGCAGCAAAACACCATACAAAATCTCATTCCATGTATCGGGGACTCCCGGTAAACACCAATGAATACAATCTGCATAGTTTTTCAGATCCGATCTTTGTTCTTTTGTCAAAAGTTTCCCTTTCCTTTCACCATAAATCGACGCGTGACCATCTTTTCTGTACTCCGACAGTTGAGTAATATTTAGTACTCTAACATTAACTCGCAACTTTCCCAAAACATCTTTAACTATTCCCATAATATCAAGATTTGAACCGGTACCCCAATACGGATGCTGTATAGGTTGCGTCTCACCGAAACAGTTGCCCCCATCTCCAGTCTTCCATTCCCAGTTCCTATAGTTGTTAGAATGTAAGATCATGTTTAGGGGTGGCAAATGTGGCCCGTGGGTTGAATGGGTTGTAATAAAATGTATATAATGGGTCAGAATGGGTCAAACTAAAAAAAGAAGAGGATTGAAATGGGTCAAGACTCAAAACGGGTTGACATTTCTTGAGGTTTTTTTTAATGGAACGACAAAAACGGAGAAAACGTTTTTGTTTTTTTACTTTTTTAGTTTTTGATTTATATTTCGAGTAATGATTTTTTTATTATTTTATTTTGAATATTTTAGTGAGGGGTTTCTGAAATCTCAACCCATTTTGACCAATTTCAAAAACCTCTCGTTAAAAAATTCAAAAAAAAAAAATTCAAAAATCATAACTCGAATATAAATCAAAGACTAAAAAAGGAAAAAAAACTAAAAGTTTCCTCCGTTTTTCTCGTTCTATTAAAAAAAAGAGAGAGAAAAAGAAACTCAAGAAATGTCAACCCGTTTCAATCATATTTTTAGCTTGACCCATTCTTATCCATTTTATTACAACCCATTTAACCCATGGGTCACATTTGCCACCCCTAATCATCTTTTTAGCATCAAAGACTCGGGATGTGAGAAGGGTATTATGGTAATTTACTTACCACAAGTGTGTTGGAGACATGGTCATGAAGAACACCTTCTGATTCTTGGAACCAATGCTGGTTTCTATCCACTTTGCCCAAGTTTCCAATGCTATCTTGTATGCTTTGGTTACATTGTACTCTTGGACATTCTTGAGGTTCCCATACCTTAAATGTTTTGATGTTTTTTAGTTCAAGAAACAGGAAAGTTTTGATCTTTTGAGTTTTGAGAGTGTAAATTTTGAAATATTATGCGAGGCATTATTTTCATAACAGTTTAGCTGGGTCTATTTGAACTGTCTCCATTTAAACAAGTTGAAGCGGCAAACTAGAGTAGGTCGTCAGACACGACCGGATTTCAAAATCTTTTTTTTTTAAATTCTTTTTACTTATAAAAAACATCAGGGTCGGTCCTTAGATTTTTCGTGCCTCGGTCAAGCCGAAAAAAAATATGCCCCTTAAGCATTAACGCATTAAATAATGTAAACAATTTTTTTTAAACATAACAATTAGCAAAATAATTGTATTAGAACGAGTTTGTGACATACTGAATAAGCTAATGGCTATCCGATGACTGCCGGTGTTCAACGCTATTGTTATCCCGCCTATTCATTTTATTTTATTTATTTAACTTTCTTGATTAATTAAAAGTACCGGGCTTTTTTCAATTTTGAATGGGCTTATAAGTCTTTGGTAATTTAAAAAAGTGGGTTTAAACAGTGTTTGGGTATTATAAAAATAATGGAATTATAAATGTTCAGGTGTTCTATATATATAACATCGGGTTTTAAAAAGTTTTGTGCCCCCGAAAAAAACGTGCCCAGGCCGGGCCCCACCTCGCCCCCCCTTAGAGCCGGCTATGAAAAACATTTACTTCCAAAAAAACTTTTATTATTTCATTTATTAGTAGGTTGTCACAAATTTTATTTTAAATTAGTTATCTACTTTTTTAAAAAAAATTATTTATGACGTCATTTGATTTTTGGAACTGGTCTGACACCAATAAGGTGGTCTGTTCAATGACTGGTCTAATATGGAAACATTGCGGTTTGGATGAAGAACTTACGTAGCGTTGATCGTCGGTTTATGCATCCACCAAACGTAGCTTTCGAAGACCAAAAAGTCGACTCCTTCCCATTGTTTGCTGTGGTTGGATATCGAGTCAAGCCTAACTAGTCGTTTCAATACCGTATGGTTTGTTGCATGATCTGAGATAGAGTCGACTAGGAAGGGAGCCCAGTAGTACTCAATAGATGCATTGTATTCCTAACATTCAAACACACAACAAAAAGTTAGTATTACACATAAGCATGGCATTACATAATATTGCATTCTACCTCAGCTCTAAATATCTTTCTAGGAGGTACTCTTTTAAGAGACTTCTTGCCCTCAGGAATTACAGACTGGACCAAACACACCATTGAGTCAAACATGCCTCGTTGTACCGAGTCGCCTACGAACATGAGTTGTTTATCCCTCAAAATCTCCAACAGTTTCAAAGCATTAAACCTATCAAAACCACAAATTCATCCATGTTATGTAGGGGTCTGCGTGGTGCGGTTCGGTGCAGTTTTGAGCTAAAAACCAAACCACAAACCGAAACTTCGGTTTTTGGATTTTTGAAAACATTTGGTTTCGGTTTGTTCGGTTTTGCCATTTGAGCTTGACAATTTTAGGCTGAAAAAACCTTATGCGCAAAAAATGAATTTGGGTATCAATAATTTTGTTAATTATTAACTAATTAACTATTATACATTTGGCCAAAAATATTTGAGTTACATATTTATTAAATTATTTATAAATTACTTAAAATAAAAATAAAAATCTAGATTTCGGTTCAGTTCGGTTTTTTCGATTTTTATTACATGCAAAACCAAAACCGAACCGTAAGTTCGATTTTTACAAAAACATAAAACCAGACCATCGGTTTTTGTTTCGGTTTGGATTTCTCGGTTTCATATCGGTTTTTTCGGTTTCTTTCACACCACTAATGTTAGGATTCGCGAACATCAAATCATAAATAATAATCGAATAAAACAAAGTTTGACTTTGACTTTGACTTTTACCTTGGTAAATTGCATCCATGAGGTTGCCATTTCCAGTTTTGATAATATGAATCAGGCCTCCCATTTTTTAAGCAAGTCACTTGCTTGACCAAAAGTGGACAACTTTCTTCTGTGTAGAGTGGATGAGACACATTGTCCCAAACCCATTTTCCTTCAAATATATTACAACCCTTTTCGATAATTTCGTCCTTCGAAACACGAATGGGACGTCTCACCACCCGATATCCACCATCCGACAACCGAAAAAACAAGCGGCTGTTTTTTGAATTGTCAAGAGCGATCCGCAAACACCCGATGAAAATAAGTAAAGCAAGTGCAGCCGGGAAGAGGTATTGGTTGCGGCGGTCGGGTGAGGGTAAAGTTGTCATTTTCAGGTGGTTGGTTAAGTATAGGTGAATGAGATGTAGTCATGTGTTTGTTTATATTTGTGTCTTTAAGATGTGAAATAGTTGCCTTGTGTTGTAAGCAATATATAGCAACTTCATGCAACAACCGGTTGGTGATTAGTAAGGCTTCAAGTCTGGTGTTTGTATCATTGTATATGTGTTGATGAGGTTTGTTTAATAAATAATATATGTTTTATGTTTTTATGTTTTTGTGGAATATATAGTAGCGTAAGCCTTTTGTCAAGTCCTATTAGTTACTAAAATTAGCATGATACATGTAATGAGTTTATCAGGACCGTCTCATGTGTAAGCTAAATGAGGCTATGGCTTTAGGCCTCCGGCCGTCATCTTAAATAGGAGTTTTTTATTATAAAATTTTGAAGGTAGAGTTCTTTTAGAATTTGTCCATTATCACTACATATCATTTGTATTTTATAGTTTTTGTATACTCTCTAGTGCTATACGCATAAAAAGAAGAAAAATGTCTTGACATTTTAGTTAGTTTTAAGCCTTCGAGGACGTTGAGCCGACCTGAAGTTTATGAGTTTATATGAATTTTTAATGGTTAAATCCAACCCTTTAAATCTATTCCTAAAGTTACACACCAATATCCATGTGATTTGAACTCTAAATTTGTTGGGAAGGAATACATTTACCGTACACATTGATACCGCTAGGATATAGAATATTTGGTGCTTGAATCTTTAAAAATTGTTATTTGTATATTTTGTAAAAGTCTAATACTTCTTTGATAGTATATATGAGATTTCCTTTCATAGTAATTATTATTCTAAAGTTTTCCCATTTATTGGTGTGAGAAAACTATAATTATGAATCAAGAACTCCAAAGAAAACAAACCTTCAAATGTAATGATACAAAAAAATAATCAACAAAAACCCTCTTATAAGAACTATACGCTGACGTACATCACATCAAAGAAAGCAATAATCTGCTACATATATAGCTTCGTCAAGAAATTATGAAACCTTTAAAATCGAACAGTTTAAAGATTAAAAGAGAGAGAAATTTGATTCTCTCCCTATTTTATTATCTCGATATCACAAACGGAAAGGGACAACGCGGGTTACATTGTGCATATGGGTTACGCTTAAAGCTCCAAATAAGCCCGGCTACTATCTCAACAACAATACAGCTACCAAACCAACTCCATGCCCGTTTATTAATTATCCATCCCACAAATAAACAGTTAAACACATAAACCAAAAATTAAGAATTAGAACTAAACCATACAATATAGAACATATTCATTTAATCAATAATCTAGTAAAGTAGCAACTAATCAAAGAATATAGATAATAAAAAATGTTGCCCTGTCATTTTTTTATTGTTAAAAATGTGTGTGTTAAATTATGTTTGGGTTTAATTTTTTAAAATGATTATTCTTGTATACGGGTTTAATGATTAATGGATTTAGTTTAAATGGGCTTATGTGCCTAAGCTTAGTTGTTTTATATTTAATACTTAGTTTACAGTAGGTTTATATTATTATACTAACTTTTGAATCCGTGTATTACACGGGAATGTTAAATAATAAAAATAAATTAGGTATATTTTTTGAAAGAAATGAACAAAATTAAAGTAAGAAGAAAATAAAATATATACTATAAATAGTAAGAAAACTATAATCTTAATTTACAAATTAGAATAAGATGACCCATTACAACAATATACAACATTTGTCAAAATTGTTGACTTATTACCCATGGATAACTATAATGAATGAGATAAGAGATTAGAAAATTAGAAGGGAAATTTAACCTATTTGTTAAAATTGTTTTGACCCATGACCCATGGATATGCAGGATAAATAAGATGAGGAATTAGAGAATTATAAAGGAAATTATAACTCATTTGCCAAAATTATTTTGATCAATGACCCATGTAGGACTGTTCAAAGGGTAAGACCCGACCCTTTTACTTAATACCCTATTCGGACACCTTTTCAGGAAGAAACGTGGATCCGAGACCCTACCCTCTAAACAATAAAAGGGTCGGATATAACTAAGGGTTTTAAGGGTCCAACCCTTTACCCTTTAAGACAGTAATCACATCTTATTTTCTGCATTTACTAGTTGCATATCTCATACATGACTTTAATATATGAATCCTAGAACAATTATACTTCCATTTAATAACATAGTAGTCTAACTTTGAAAGTTTATCAACCATTTAAACTGATGCAAATAATATTCACATTAACAAATTACATGTAGAGAACAATTTAGTGATTCCCATATATATGTTTCCAATTAGTAGTATGGCCTTTATTTTTATTTTTCTTAGTTGTTGGGGAATTTCATATGAATCATATATAAAATACAAATCTCTCTTGAATTTCAGATTAATCGCGAATCTGATGCATATCTATCTAGGCACTAGTAAAAGTGTCAAGGGTCTGAAAATGGGTCCGACCCTTGAAACCCTTTTACCCACTAAGATGAAATTTAAATACCCTTAACCCGACCTATATTATATATTCAGGTCTAATTAAGGGTTTTGTGTGTCGGGTAACCGGGTTTTAAGGGTCCGACCCTTATCTTGCTCACCCCTAGATCCATAAATAGATAGGATGAATTAGATGAAAGGTTATAAAGGAAATTATAACCCATTTGTTAAAATGGTTTTGTCCATAACCCATGAATATGTAGAAGTAGAATGAATGAGAAGAGTGATTAGACCAAAAATGAATATAGAATTATCACATTATCCTCATTATTTTCTTTTATTAGTAAAGTTAGATTAGATTAGATAGATTTTCTTATTAAATAGAATCGATGTGTTAAAATTTGGTAGTTCTCGTGATAAACTGTTGCATTAATTTGAATATCACTTGCAGCCGAAGCAATTACCGGACGAGAACTCGAAAAATTCAAAAGTAAAATATAAAAAATGTATTATTTATATTTGCACCAAAACTTTTAAAAATAAAGTTCGAAAACTTTTAAATTTATAACTTAGGAAATTCAAATTACTTCTTCAAATTTAGCCATATAAGTTTCATGCATTTACGCTTTTGATACAATACTTTTAGAATTTCAACATTATAATTTTATTTTGATGGTGTCGTAACAAACTAACTCAATACCAACCGAGTTACCGCTGTGTCCCCGCCACAACGAGGCGGCTTAAAGCATCTACAGAGAATGGGTTTGAATTATATTGGGTTTTCAGGCGAGGTGGTAGGCGTTAGAGTTCATTTGTTAATCAAGTTTGATTTGCTGCAACACGCGGGGTCTTCAACTTTGGGTTTTAATATCCTTGTGTAGCTAGATTAAAAATTTGACCATTAAGACTGTATACAAACAGATACGTCCGGTGAACCGTTCATGAATCGTTCGGGGAAAGTTTGTTTATGTTCGCTCGTTTACTAAAAGAACGAACATGAACAAATAATTTTGTTCAGTTAGCTTAAAAAACGAACACGAACATAGGCCATGTCCGTTCAATTATGTTCGTGAACGTTTGTTCATTTACGTTCATACAGTTACTTTCGTCCGGTTACGTTCATTTACATATATATATGTGTGTGTGTGTTTGTTTATTAAAATTTTACTATTCCTATATATATATACATATATATATTACTATTTTGATATAACTATGTTTATGATTACCATGTTAAGCTTTTTTCGGATATTAACCTTCGGATTTTTGGGTGATTTTATGTTGATTTAGTGATTATTATTCTCAAATTAATACGTGTTCATTTATGTTTTGCGTTTGTTAGTGTCCGCTAGTGTCCATTACCGTTCATTTACAAAATTAAAGAAAGGACAAGGACGAACAAGAACAAGCTTAATTCAAACGAAATTTATTTGGCAAAGCGTTCATGAATCGGCCGTTTTTTCACTTCAGTGCGTTTATAGCCCAGTCAACTATGAGTTTAATAACAGATAAAAGTAATTATGCATAACTCATATACTAGTAGAAAAGCCCGCACGTTGCGACGGGAGACGCAACAGGGATTCAGTCGGTAAGGGTTTGGTTTGTTATGGTACCGTCACTTGGCATAACCAAATTTGTAGTCGGTGTAGTTTTCAATACAAAAAATTATCAATTTATCTTATAACATTATCATAAAAACTAAGGTAAACAAGTTTTTTTACCAGGTTTTTAGAATATCTATATTTTACTAATATTAGCATGCTATTCTTTGTTGGACACATAAGACATTACCCTCAAATGCTTTTCAAAATCTAATCTCAAAATGTTAAGTCTTCAACAAGCTTCGCCAACTTGTCTTTAGCTTCTCTAAAGACCCCTGCATCTCCTGCAGCCTACAATAAAATTTTGAATATTTTTACACACAAGTAGATCATTAGTTTATTACATTTTGCTGTTATAGTGAAATACACTCACAAATCAAGGAACATAAAAAATTCAAAGTAACAAAGTCAACATGGTTACATACCATTAAAAATACATCAGAAGTTGCAGCCAAATTCAAGCCAACTCCATCGGCTTTTAATAACATTAATAACACCTGCAAGAAACTATAATTTAAATTTATAATCAAAACTTACTCAAAATTCAATCGTTATTTGGCAAGGCTTTACATGATAGTTCAATTTGTAACATTAATAACATTAATAACACATGCAAACTAATTTGTAAGACAGTTTGTTCTTAACGTATTTGAAGAACTAAAATGAAAGGCCTTTAATAGTTTAAAATGCGTTGATAAACTGGAAATCATGTTTTGAAAATTAAAGTTAACTTGCATATTGAAGCTAAATATTCAGTTTAAAAATTGAACTATTGATGACCGTCGTTTGAGTCATGCAAAAACCTAATTAACCTAAGCAGCTAGGGTAAGTCAGGTATCGTATCCACCAGGAGTATGTGGTCAGTGTGAAGTGAAATCAATTTCTAAACTTATGAAGTAATTCAATTAAAGTGCTGATCACACTAGCCATTGGTTTATATGTTGTAACAATCAAGCAAGTAATCACGTGTTCAATCAATTAACAAAGACAAATCACACCCGGGAATGTAAGTAATTAACCTAACAGCAAACTCATGCAACTTAACTGATTAACAATCACTGATTAACACCGATTGACTAACTAGACAAACCTTAGGCATCAACGCTTACTAACACACGGCACTGGTTATCAAACAGTCCATGCCAGTGTGACTCAACTAAGGGAAAGCGTATGCTTCATCACATTCAACTAATCAAAACAATCCTATAAGTAATTATCATAGCAACTGGCACAATAATCGTTCTGATCGAAATAAACCTAAACCGACTGAGTGCACAATAATACTAGACATCAATACTCATAGATTAATCAAAGATCATTACAATCAATTTATTCTAAATACATGAGAAAAACTGAAATATACAATACTCTACATCCCGGGTATGACTTGAAGAAACTAGCCGCGCATCGGCATCTCTTGGGCCTCGGTTATGATCTGGTAGGCCATGTAGGACACTTAGAGATGATTGGGGATGATCGGGACTTGTTCTTTTGCTCTGGAAATCGCCTGGAAGGTCAAGAATCCTGTCTAGGGTCGTCAAAACGTAATATATGAAAAAACCCTAACTTTCACGATTCTAGGGACCATCACGTAGCGCGATGGCCATATGACCATTCCATCGCGCTACGAGATGGAAGATAACCTCATATTTGGATTCCTCTCGTCGAGAAACCCGAAATTCATATATTATGGGTTCCGTAACTCATTTTTTAGCCCAGGATATGCTTGTTTTACTTCCTGGTCGCTTTTTGTGAACCCATCTTGTTCTGTTTTAGCATCGGCTGTAGGTTTCTCATCCAAACTCTTCCCGAATCCTTCTAACACTTCCTAAGACTTCAATTATGCTCCGGTATTCCCGAGATGTCATTTCATGCTCGTACAAGTCTCCAATTTAGCATCTTTAACGATCAATGACCTGAAATACAAAAGCACGTATGAAGTACCAAAGTTCTAACAATATACTAAACAAAACTACATAATTAACACACAAATATATATACAAAATACCCGAACATCAACTATCATTGGTAGTGCAGGAAGTAACTTTGAGTCATGTTACAAACCATGTGCATGTGATATAGGATTTCCTTTCTTTTATCATGCAAACTAATTTGTATGATTATTTGACATGTTAATAGTTTAACATGATAGTTGCAAAAATCATATATAACATTATAAAAACTTAAATTTTGATGTGCTTACCAGAAATGCAATGTCAGTCCCACCAACAACATACCTAAAAACGTTGTTGTTTAGAAATGCCGCTCTCATCAGCGGTTTCATGAGTCAGAATTTCATTTAATTCAAACATTAGCTGCTGCACCTGCAAAATCAATTTAAAAAAAGTAACAATTTAAACTAAAACAGTTATTGGCTTAAAAAAGTGGATAAAAAAATAACAAAAAGCACTTGTAACATCGATGCTCAGGCGAATTAAAGGGGTGTAGATGCTTAAGAGAAAACTGATAATTGAATGCAATTGAAGGTCAACAAACATCACTTGTAACGTCTATGTGACCTAAATTGAGGAATGGTTACCTGAGCAATAAAGGGTTATTTAAAGAGTATCTCGAACCACTATTGGAGTTATCATTTTGGTAAATAGAGAGCACCATTGGTTTAATCACCAGGGTGGGCACATTGTTGCTTACGGTTGCAAGTTGCAACCGACCTACAAGCCATTGGGACATCAAGTATTCCCCCCCCGGTAGGTTTGTTATTATTAACCTCAAGTCTCTCTCCGCATGTTCTTACAGAACAAGCGAGACTTATGCATTTATAGTAAATCCTAAATAAATTAAAGCATATATATAAAAAGGTACTTTAAAATCAATAACACGAATAAAAAGGTACTTTCACTTTAGTTGTACAACTCACTATAGTTTTAATAACTCTTTAGAAACAACATCTATGATTCTTATGTTAAAGTATGCCTTATGTTCAAGTATGCCTGTCCGATTAACTCATGAACCATTCATTTAAATTGTTAACAAACAGACATAGATGAACACATCCAGTTTCTTAATGAATGAACACGATTAAAAACACCGTTCGTTTAATAGTCCATGACTGATCATCTGTACAGTTAAAGTTAAACAAACACGCGCATGATTCGGTTGTGTTTGTTTGGTTGATGTTGATGCAAGTTCATATATTATGCAATATCCCTATCCCAATCCCAATCCCAACTCAAAATTGAAGTCCATGTACCGCTCAAACTAAGGCCGGGTTCCACTTTTAAATCCTTATTCGCAATATGAATCAAAGACAAACAAAATACCAAATTTGGGCTGGATTACCTATGGGCATGTTTACCTGTTGCATGTGACAGCGAAGTTAAGCACACGACCATCTCGGTTCTCACGCCAAGACTTGTAAAAATCTCAACTTTGTTGAAACTCAAACCCATCATCACAGCCATGTCGCATTCGAGAACACCAAACAAAACATCAGTAACATAGCGCATGTAATTTGTAAAAAACCAGGTGCTGAAACACTGACCTCGAATTTGTGTAAGATGGAACCAACATAATAACTAATTAATAAACATATAATGATAATCAGAGCTACAAATAAAAATGCAAGCGACTCGAGTGCGGGTCCTTCGAGATTGAGAAATCGTTGTGATGATGTGTCAAGTTTGTAGGTTATTGTTAGGCTTAAAAATGCAGCTAATGGCAATGGAAGAGTAAATGGTGAACTTATCTCTGCAAGAAGAAACCAAGAAAGTCAAAGGCTTTGACTTTTAGCAAAGAAAAGTTAAACATCTAGATTCTAAATGTAGAACCTGTAAACAGGCGCGGGACATTAACGTTTGTAGCGGCTAGATTGTTCTTAATATGTTCTTCAACAGCAGAAAGATTTGCAGCGGGACTCGACCAATCGGTCTCATTCATGGAGACTGGTTTCCAGACACCGCGTGACACCTCAGTCGAGAAGTAACTGATAGAACCCCGAAATTAGAATGATTAAAATAAATAAGAACAAGGATAGTTGACCCGATTCGAGATGGGCTAGTCTCTGGTTAGCCGATTCGAGATGGCAATTCCCCAAATACAAGATTAACAAACCCTAATATTTTTAATATATAAAACATTGATTTCCTATAAACTCGGACAAGAACATATATATAACCCGAATGGTAGTAATAAATGAAGCGGTTACTTAGACCCTCCGGCTTCCTTTAGCTCTTCATATTCCTTGGACCCTTCAGCACCCTTGAATTCTAACGGGTTCGTATCAGTAACTTACAATGATCGCCAACGATGCCAGAAGAAAGTCTGTCAAATCCTTAAGTCTTGCCAAATTCAGTTAAGTCAGTTACAGTTCGGTTAAATCTGTTATTTGCTTGCTGACCTGTACATAGTTGACGCGGAGATAATATGCCATGTGTGCAAGTAGTGAGAGCAGCGTCAACAAAAAACGGAACGCTTCAAGGATGTCCCAAGCAGGTAATACGGGCCGTAATGAAGCGTCTTCGGTTCCCGGGCCCGACGAGCTACTACTTTCCGACAAGAAATATCAAAATTAATAATAAAAAAACAAATATAAAAGAACTTGCCATATGTTTGAAAGATCTACAATGTTTACATGAAAGTCAAAGTTTGACTATATAAGCATTTCAATGTCAAACAAAAAAGAGTAGTCAATCTATTATAAACTATCATAAAATATTATCAAAATGTATCACAAAAAGTTTGACCACAAGCATTTTGACTTCTTCTCGGTGTGAATGTCAACTATTGTTCTTTTATCTCATAAAAGTTAGAAATTTGATTCGGCATGTATTAATTAAAATGTCTCTTGTTATTTCAAAATTCTATTAACATTAATGGCCGAAAAAAATCATCACAGTTCAAAGTGCCATAAGGTTGGACATCTTTATGATACATAAAACTTTGCAATTTAACAGGGCATCCTAAACATAGAAATTGCTAATATTTCCATTGATTCCCCGAGATAGAAAGGTTTGTTAATGGATTTGTCACAGCCTATTTCTTTGCAATCCAATTTTCTATACACCAACAGTAATGCATTACATATATCTCTTTACGAACAGTTATATAACTGATGATCAGAATAATAATTAGTTAATTACATCCGACAAAGTTTTCTTATTATGGAACGCATCAACAGCCACAATTAATTGTAATGTTTTTTTTTTTTTAATTTTTTTAGCGACTTAATTTGGATACCGGTGGTAAATTGCTAACTTGATAACTGAATACATTCATTTGCTATGATTATGATGTGGGGCTTTAGCCTAAAGAGCGTAGGCGGGTAAAGGTTGGCAAATTGTGGTAATGAGACCATGGATGGAGAAACAAATGTAATATAAATATTATTTGCTTTCACTTTGAATGTATATGTAAGTTCATTCTTTTTAAGTTTTCATTTTTTTTTGTCAGGGTCATCACCACAAGCCCGAGACTAGATGACTATGTCTTTATGAGGAACAAAGTGTTAACAAGTTAACGACTTCTATAAACAAGGTATCGGTTTGTTCGGCACTTTTTGTTTCATTTGATTAGATTTATTCGGTTCATTTTCCACTTAAACCGGTTATAATTTGGTTATTTAATTAAACTGGGCACAAAGATTTGTGGACCCAGTCACCGAACAGAACTGAATTCACAATATGGACACGGTTAGAAATCGATCAGATAACCGAATTTACCATTTGGTTCGGTTTTTTCAAGTACGATTTTCGCATTTTTCTGGTTTTTTTGCACAACCCTACGTTTAACTCGTGACCTCAGCTCGATAATTAATATATAACACAATATATTATTTTCACTTATTACCACAATTTTATATACAATAATAACGTACCACAACGAACTAAACCCCTAACGCCCCCGTTGCGACCCTAAATATCTATGATCTTATATGAATTTTATTCAAAACCAAGTTTACCCGCCGCTAGGTGGACTCTATACCAGGTGCTTTTAGTCATCTAATCTCTTGTCATTTTAAATAAAACTCAGATCGACGTGCCACGAACCAAATTCCCATTGTATCCCCGCTGCAACACGCGACCGTCTTAAAAATGTATCAGTTTAACTCAGGGTCAAAACATGTTATAGCCAGTATAGATGGTTGAAATGGGTTGTTTTTTTAAATTACCATAATAGACCGTTATATTTTCTTATAATTCTAAGCATTGGTTGATATATTTATCTTATAAACAATCTATCATAGTTTACTTTTTTTTTCAACTTTCACTTCTTTAGTAGTGGAATTGGCTACAATTGCTGACATTTTGATGGTTAAAACAAGTTAAATAATCAATAATGGTAAAAAGTTTCGGAATAACATAAATATCAGGGAATGCATTATTTGAATATTAATTAAATTAGTTCATATTTATTAATATTTAGATCTACAATATTTGCATGAAAGTCAAAGTTTGAATATATAAGCATTTCAATGTTAAACAAAAAAGAGTAGTCAATCTATTATAAACTATCATAAAATATCATCAAAATGTATCACAAAAAGTTTGGCCATAAGCATTTTGACTTCTTCTCAGTGTGAATGTCAACTATTGTTCTTTTATGTCATAAAAGTTAGAAATTTGATTCTGCATGTATTAATTAAAATGTCTCTTGTTATTTCAAAATTCTATTTACATTAAGACTATGCGCTATGGGCGCGGAAGGGAGGGGGAGATGGGCGCGGTGAGGTGGGGCGCGGAGGGGGTGAGGGTGGAGCGGACGATGGGCGCGATGGGGGGCGGTGAGGTGGGGGCCCCACCAACGGCATTATTACCGTTTAAAAAAATCAAATAATATAAAATACTATATATATATACCAATCACCCAACCTCTACAGACATCCCATTCTCCTATTTAAACTTTATAAAACTTTCTCCTCAAATATGTCTTCCAACTCATCTTTCACACTCGACTTCCAGCCCGATATATATATATATGTGTGTGTGTGTGTGTGTGTACCAATCACCCAACCTCTACAAACATCCCATTCTCCTATTTAAACTTTATAAAACTTTCTCCTCAAATATGTCTTCCAACTCATCTTTCACACTCGACTTCTAGCCCGATATATATATATATATGTGTGTGTGTGTGTGTGTGTGTACCAATCACCCAACCTCTACAAACATCCCATTATCCTATTTAAACTTTATAAAACTTTCTCCTCAAATAAGTCTTCCGACTCATCTTTCACACTCGACTTCCAGCCCGATATCGACGATATTTCCAATTCGGATTCAGAGGATGAAGCGATATTTAGTGCCGTTGTAGAGGCTGCCCGACTCGTAGTCCAGAATTACTAAAGCTCACAACCACTAGAAAGACGACCTCATCTTCAACGGGATCGCGTAGGTGCGCATGACCGGTTGATAAAAGACTATTTTTCGTCGGACGCGACTTTTGATTCGGAACGATTTCGGCGCCGTTTTCGAATGAGTCGCCAACTATTTTTACGAATACTTGGTGATTTAGAAAGCGTTTATGCATTCTTCCAACAACAGGCGGACGCGAGAGATAAACCGGGATATTCAACAATGCAAAAATGCACGGCGGCTATTCGTCAACTAGCGTACGGGACTGTGAGCGACGCCATGGAAGAGTACTTACAGATGTCGGCGACAGTGGCTCGAGAAGTGCTTCACACATTCTGCGAATGTGAGTATTAATATTCTAATTATTTATTTCAAAACCGTAACATTTTAAGCATGAATTTCATAAAATTTGTTAAACTTAGGTATTCCACGACTATATCATAAAAAATATTTAAGGAAGCTGACTCAAAGCGACGTACAAAATATATACGAGGTGCATCATCAAAGACACGGTTTTCCCGGGATGCTTGGTAGCCTCGATTGCATGCATTGGGAATGTGAAGCCTGTCCTGTTGCTTGGCAAGGTCAATATCATCGGGTGATATGATGGCCCAACAGTTATTCTTGAGGCGGCTGCATCATTTGATCTTTGGATATGGCATGCGTTTTTTAGGACGCCCGGTGCAAACAATGATATAGATGTGATTAATGCGTCACCTATTTTTGACCGCCTCACAGACGGAGTCTCGCCCGACATCTCATTTTCCACGAATGATGTCAACTACGAATATGGATATTATCTAGTCGACAGTATTTATCCGGAGTGGGCCATGTTGGTTCATAGCTTTACGTTCCCGACTGACGAAAAACGTCAGTATTTCAAGAAAAAACACGAGTCGGCAAGAAAAGACATCGAAAGGGCATTCGGTGTATTAAAGAAACGTTGGTCTATCATTAGACAACTGGCTCGTTTTCTACAAATGGATAAGTTAAGAAACATAATGTACACTTGCATTATCTTGCATAATATGATATTGGAGGACTCGGGTGGAGCAGTTTGCCAAGGCGAGTACAACGATGAGCCAGAGCCGATCTGTACACTAAACGAAGATGAGAAACTTGCTAATCTATTAAAAACACGAAAAAAGGGAAACGAATTTCAGCCTTCGATCGGATTTGGTTGAACATCTTTGGAGTAATAAGCAAGGTGACGGCGAGGACAACGACTAAAAATAGCTTTAATTTTTTTATATGTTTTTTATTCAATTTATTTTGTATTTTAGTATTATTGTATTTTTTTTATTATTGTATTATATATTATTGTATTGGTTTTTTTTGTTTTAACAAAAAAAGAAAAATGTTGGGCTTCGAAGCCCCCTCACCATAGAGGGGCATTATGCCCTGGGGCATCCCAGTGCCCACGTGACGCTGACGTGGCACTGTGGAGGGGCTTCGAAGCCCCCCACCATAGCACACAGCCTAATGGCCGAAAAAAATCATCACAGTTCAAAGTGCCATAAGGTTGGACATCTTTATGATACACAAAACTTTGCAATTTAACAGGGCATCCTAAACATAGAAATTGCTAATATTTCCATTGATTCCCCGAGATAGAAAGGTTTGTTAATTTGATGTTAATGGAGTTGTCACAGCCTATTTCTTTGCAATCCAATTTTCTATACACCAACAGTAATGCATTACATATATCTCTTTACGAACAGTTATATAACTGATGATCAGAATAATAATTAGTTAATTACATCCGACAAAGTTTTCTTATTATGGAACGCATCAACAACCTTGTCTGCTTGCTTCTTTCCTAGACAACATATAACAAAGCAACAAGAAAAATAAAATATGTGCATTTAAAATAACACACCAAATTTGACTCTTGAAAAGACATACCCATCAAAATACATGAGATAAACACAAATAACAACCAGAAGAAACCTGTAGTTCAAGAATTAAAAAGATTACCTGATCATTGATTTACTCAGCTTTTGGCTTGTGAGCTATAGATATTCATTGAAAAAAATGCTGCAGTCTTGAGGGTAAATAAAAACCTAATGTCACAGAAGTAAAAATAAAGAAACGAAAATAAAAAACAAATCAAAGGTGAAATTGACAAAGGAACACATTTAAGAACATAATCGATGTGTGTGTGAAACAGAAATTGCCGAAAAAGAAATAGAACCTGGGGATTTCTTGTCCATAACAGCTCGTTTTTCATCTGTAAACCCCTAGATGTCGTAATCAATTAGCAATAAGGCAAACATGAATAAGGGAGTAACCTACTACAAAAAAGAAAGACCTTGAAAGTAGCAGCAAATCGGATGAATGATTGAAATCTTGAATAGATAAAGGAGCCACCGGATTGAATGCGTCTTAATATTTTGGTGATGAACCGACCAAGGGAGTGGGAGCATCTTCTGGTACTTAATGTCACCGGATGAAATTTATTTTCGCCGGAAGAGGATTAGTAACCGGCGTTCTGGTGAAACAATCATAAATACTCCGGCGTCTTATATGGGAGGTGAAAGGTGATATATGGGTTAGGTTTATTGATTTGTAAACTAATCAGGGATAAATGTAATTAATGAGGAAGTTGAAGGTTTATTTTGTAAATTAAATTAAAGTTCAAAAAAATCGGATATCCCTAATTTTACTCCTATACTTCCTTTCCTATATATATTCCCGCCAGATTGAACAACTTCATTCTTGTTTTTTTATGCAATGTCAATTTATTTATACGGAAAAATAAGAAGAGGTACCATGAAGTGAAAAGGATGGCAAAGGGTCGTAGGCGTACTGTTCATGATGGCATAACGGTGGTTGTCGTATATATAGTATGCTCATATATTCATATATTTACATATTGTAGTTATTTAGCATAATTAGTAGTTTAGGGGTGTGCAAACGGTCATACCTGCGAGATCCGATTCGGACCCGCTTAGCGGGGCCCAACTCTGTTGAAAATAGCTAGGTTTGATTGGTTCGGGTTTCGCGGATCTCCCGCGTTCTACCCGGTTTATGTAAAAAGTAAATTGTCGGACCCACGAGACCCAACCCGAATCTATTTAATGGTATTCTTTGGACCCGGAACCGACCCTATTAAAAATAACCGGGTATGATCCCAGTCACGGGTTTCATGGTTTTTACCCGGTTTATGCTCACCCCTAATAATTAACTAAGTTGGTATACAAACTGGCAAATGCCTAGAGTTTTTAATTAACCAAGTGGTACAGTGTTAATCCTATCACTATATATATATATATATATATATATTTTTTATAAAATAAGGTTTGTTAATCATAGTCTTATTATTTGCTAATCTTAGTTCTATCACAAAAATACATCATTCAATATTTTTTTTTCTGTTATGAAACTATAGCAATACAATCACTTTTTTGAAAATAAGTGGAACCTAAAAGACATACAACAATCCCATTGTTAAAGAGTATGAAAAGAATATGAGATACATCCCAAAAGTCATTGTTTTATATTCATGTCATCAAACACATATCAATCCAATGATGCAGCCACTACTTACAATGCATTAAATCCCAATATGAAAACAATATGAAACACATCCCAAAGAAAAGAAAAGAAAAGAAAACAAAACTAAACTCAGTGTTTTATGTTCATGCCATCAAACTATGTCATGCAGCCCCTCACTTACAGTGCAAGTGTTAAATCTCGATGGCGTGGCTGCTTGAGAAAAACCACGCATTGACACCTCAGCGACTTCTGGATTTGCTTCTAGCTGGTCAAAGAAAACGACAACTACTGTTATGTCATCATGAATAGGACGCCTAAGCCCTTTACCTATTCTCTTCACTTGCTGGTACCTCGTCTTTCTTTTCCGAGCAGCTTCGGTTCTGATTTAATCAGCCTTCGTGCAATACCCTGCACCGAGAAAGTGTTAAATGGGTCGTGTCGGGTTATATCTCAAACAGGTAAAGTTACAAAATGAAAAGTGGCTTAAAAGAAGCCGAAAGATTATTACTGAAACGATATAACTTCTGTAAAAATATTTAAAACATTAACTGTAAATAAAATATTTGAACAAAAACTGTTCGGGTCAAACAAATTGACGACCCGTACCAAACTTACTACACGTGACAGTTTTAACTGAAGAGGTATGTACCCGCCTCAACACCAAGCAAGGCGGGTCAACCCACAAGATAAAGACATTATGAAGGCACAAAGCCAAAACCTAGGCGCATGGCGCATACAAAACATGCTCAGGCATCATATGCTCGCGCATCACATATGCGCGCGGCGCTTCAACGCGCGGCGCATATCACATGCTCTTGCACATCACATATGCTCGCGCGTCGCATATGCGCGCGGCGCACTATCGCGCGGCGCATATCACACGCTCGTGCATATCACACCTGCGCATGAAATATCTGCGCGTGAGAATAAAAAGAAGACTTCGCGCATCCTCAGGATGGGCGCATATCACACGTGCACATAATCAACCTCGTCCTTATCCAAATCAGGGTTAGGGCAACCTTGATTGTGCACGTCAGACAATCTTCTAGAAGGCATCTTTTTAAGGAGTAAGAATATGCTGATGTTGACAGCTGCCAAATGAAAGGTCGACAACTCAGCATGACACATGTGCTACCACATGATTACAACCAACGAGAAAGCGCCAGGTGTCCCAGAGGACACATGGCGCAGTGCGGTTGGAGGAGGCCAACGAGGCTGAGCCCAACCAGTGGAAACCCTAGCACTATAAATACAGCATCAACTCCACTTTGATGACACATTCATTCACACTCAATCATTGACAGTTACAAGCAGTGATATCACATTCAATCATATTGAATTATATTCACTCACAGTCAGTTACAGAGAAAACACACAGTCACACAAATCAAGAGTATTCAGCGATTCAGCAATACTCTTGAGATTCACTTACATACAACATTATTATCTTCTCCAAAAGATACTGATTCTCACGCCGGAGGGTTACCCCAAAGAGGACCCCTCTGTCCCTTTCTGAGGGGTAAGTAACGGCGCTGTTCATTTTGTAGGTGGAAGAACTAGGATCCAGAAGAACCATCGGTGAAATAGTTTAATCACACCCGAGGAAAGTAGATCTGCTACCAGTGAGTAGATCCACGTTTCTTCATTTGGCGCCATCCGTGGGAATATTTCATCGCCAAAGCGCAGCGAGCCATGCCCTGTGACACCAGCCATTGGCGATCCTGCGCGAGGCCAGCAACAGACGTCTCGAGGGCAGGAACCTGAGAGTTTAATAACTCAACAGTTTCCTTAGCCTTTTTTAGTTCCTCCTTGTCAGACGCTGCTGCCGCCAAAATTTTTTCTTTCTCCGCCTGCGCAGCACCAAGTGCTTCCTGGCTAGACGCCGCCGTGGCCAAGGCCTCATCTCTATCGGCCTGCGCGGCCGCCAAATCCCTTTTCAGGCGCGCAACCTCGCTCTCCAGAGATGATTTCTCAGTAATACTCTGGATGATAGCTTGGTCACGCGCCTCGGCCTGCTGTTCCAAGACACGCACTCTGCGCGCGTACTTGGCAACTTCGGCCTCCGCTAACTGCTGCTTCTCCCGCGCAGCTTGGAGCTCATGCCCGCGCTTGATGTATGCGGTGTTGGCACTTGCTCGGTTTTCACTGAGCTCCGCCTGGAGTTTCTCAGCTCGCGCGCGAGCATCAGACAGGTTCCAGGCGGCCACCTTAGCCTCTCGCTGGGTTTCCACAAGAGCGTCGCGTACTTTAATATAATCACGACGAAGCTCTTGGGAAGCAGCGAAAAAAGCCGACCCAGCGAAAACATGGTCGTTCAGCAAGTCCGCGCGAGTGCGCTCCTCTTGATACCTCCTTTCAGTAGGAGGCACGGCATGAGCCCAGAAGTCCTCGCATACGCCCATGGATTGAAAGGAACTTTCTTCATTAATATTCCATCTCGGGCGGTAAACGTGGTCACCTTCCTGCAAAAACACAAGAAAAGTTCTAAGTCATAAAACAATCTTATATGGAGATACGCGCAGCGGACTAACAAATCGATACATACCTGCGGGGATGAATCAGGAATGTCTGCGCCAGCCCCACCAGAGGTCTGCGCTGCAAACACTTGCGGCATCGCAGGGCTGGCGCGATCTCCCAAGGAGTCTTCAACTTGAACCCCCTCGTCCCCCTCATCTTCTTCAACAGGCCTCTTCTCCTGCGACCTGAAAGGCTCCAAGTTAGCCTCGCGGGGAGGGCTTCGCGCGGGAGGAGGCGAAGGAGGTCTCGACGCCGCAAGTTCGGCGCGCAGTAAGGTTTCCTGCTCCTTGGTTATCCCAACAAGGGGAGACTCAGCACTAGCAGGAGCAGGACCAGAACCAGCGGCGCCGGCAGCTGCGCCAGGAGTGTCATCAGCAACTGTTGTACCAGCTACAACTCCTATGAACAAATAAACAAGGAATGGTTTATGACTAAGTCCAAAAGGAAAAATTCAGAAGACAAATGTGCAACACTTACCTTGGCGCAACTCTGTTCGCGCGTCGAACATCGCCATAAAATTCATTCTACCCTTTTCAGAGGGTAGAACAGGGGACTTCGATGGAGTCCCCGGCGCAGCCGTAGCACCTTGTGGCGCCTGCGGCTGATCTGTTACCGTCGCCGGCTCTGCAATCATTCAAATAACCAACGGTTTAATAATAACTCAGTCAGATGAAGATAAGCAAAGTATACCTGTTGCAGGCGCGGCGCGGCTTCTCTCTTCAGCAGCGCGAACGGAGGAGGCGACGGCACCATACCTCAAGTGGACAGGAGGCCTGCCCACTTTCACAGGGAGGGAAGATAAAGGGACGTTGGTGGTAAACACCTGGGTTTCCTTTGGTCCCTTTGTTTGAGCATGGGGATGAGCGACAGGGGTGTCATCTTTCCTTTGTTTCTTACTGGCCCCTGCGCCAGATCTCCCCTTAGCTTTGCGCTTTAGTAGAGGCACCTCCTCTTCCTCCTCCTCCTCTTCCGCGAGCTCTAGCTCGTAGTTTTCAAGCGCATCTACAAAAACAAGCGACAGAACTGTTAATAAGCTTGGGTACTCTAAAGGAATGAGCAAGAGTGCGAAGGCTTACCAGGCGCGTCACCGTCAAAGTCAAAATCCAGATCCACTGGGATGAACATGTCATCGAAGCGATCCGGGAAACCAACCTCCCCAATGCCAAGTTCGACGGAGCCGCCCTCCACATGTTCATCATAAGCGGCAAGGATGTAATCCTTGGTGACTGCGCAAAGACAAATTAAATGATATCAGCAAAAGAAGGATGTTCGCGCAGCAAAAAAAAAAAAAAAAAAAAAAAAAAAAAAAAAAAAAAAAAAAAAAAAACTTACACAACCCGTCGACTTGGATAACGGGCTCAAGCGCGCTGTCGGCCCAGAGCCTGCTCATGCCGACCCCAACCAGCGCCTCCTCGCAAATTTTCTTCGCGGGGGATGGTTCGGCGGTCAGTTTCTTAACCCATGCGCCAGTTGGGTTCTTGAGGACACCCTCATCCGCAGGCGCAGAAGTGATAGAGCGCATAGTCATACGGATGGGGATCACACCGGCCTTAATGTAAAAAAACCGCTCTGACCAGTCATGAAGGCTCTTGAATGAAACAGTGGAGCACTTCACCTTCTGACTGCGAGGAATAAAAGAGATCCAATTGTCTTGGATCTTGGCCTTATAAAAATATTGAAAGCGCCGAGGAGTGGGTTCCTCGCGCTGGGATTTGCACATGAACTCAAAGTGAGTCACGCGCACGAGTCCAAACGGATGGACTTGGGATATGTGAATCCCATAGAACTTCAACAGTGCACCCACAAACCTTGTCATCGGGAGACGAAGGTTGCAGTGGGTGAAAAAGTGGCTATATAGGGATATATAGCCGGCAGGCGGGTCCGCCGCCGTTTGCCCGGACCTAGGCAACATGCAGCCAAACAGGGTGGGAAAGCCCTGAGAGGCGATGAGGTTGTCGAGATCGGCCTGCTTCAATTTGCAGGGGATTTCATTCCACCTTTTGGTGGCCTTGGTCCTCCCTACTTCCTCCGATGTGGTTTCAATAACCTTCTTCCCCTTTCCTTTTTGCTTCAATGTCGACATCACCACAGACTTCACACGGCGTCTTCGAGAGGCAACGGAGGTGATTGAAGGGCTAGACGAGTATGAACTATCAGACATACAACTGTAATAGCCGATAATCGAGGATTCGAATCGATGTAAACACTCAAATCAGAATGTGAAAGCAGGAATTCGAATTTGAACAACAATAAAGATGAGGATAAAAATTTCCTAAGGGCCTGCTTTTATAGGACCAGGAGAGAGAAAAGTGGCAGCTGATCGGATTCCACGCGCCCCCACTCGCAGGGGCAACCCAACGAAGGCGCGACACGTGTCCCTAACAGCTGTGTGAGGTGACAAACCGACCTGCCACGGAACAGACACGCGCCCCCACTCGCAGGTACTAACCAATGCGAGCGCGACACGTGTTCAAGACAGCTGTGAGGGGACGTGAAAGGCAACTGTAGCACCTCGAGCACACGAAACGTCTGACATGTTTACGGCGCACGTCACCACCAACCAACCACGTGTTTGGACCTTTGGTTTTCGACAAAGTGGATAGAACTTCGCGCGATGATGGAAACAACCAGGAAAACGACAAAACCCCCTATAAAAGGACAATTCAGTGAGTCTAATATCTATCTTACCACGCTCGCGCGAGATAAGACACACATTAGACTGGGGGGGCTTGAAGAGGTATGTACCCGCCTCAACACCAAGCAAGGCGGGTCAACCCACAAGATAAAGACATTATGAAGGCACAAAGCCAAAACCTAGGCGCATGGCGCATACAAAACATGCTCAGGCATCATATGCTCGCGCATCACATATGCGCGCGGCGCTTCAACGCGCGGCGCATATCACATGCTCTTGCACATCACATATGCTCGCGCGTCGCATATGCGCGCGGCGCACTATCGCGCGGCGCATATCACACGCTCGTGCATATCACACCTGCGCATGAAATATCTGCGCGTGAGAATAAAAAGAAGACTTCGCGCATCCTCAGGATGGGCGCATATCACACGTGCACATAATCAACCTCGTCCTTATCCAAATCAGGGTTAGGGCAACCTTGATTGTGCACGTCAGACAATCTTCTAGAAGGCATCTTTTTAAGGAGTAAGAATATGCTGATGTTGACAGCTGCCAAATGAAAGGTCGACAACTCAGCATGACACATGTGCTACCACATGATTACAACCAACGAGAAAGCGCCAGGTGTCCCAGAGGACACATGGCGCAGTGCGGTTGGAGGAGGCCAACGAGGCTGAGCCCAACCAGTGGAAACCCTAGCACTATAAATACAGCATCAACTCCACTTTGATGACACATTCATTCACACTCAATCATTGACAGTTACAAGCAGTGATATCACATTCAATCATATTGAATTATATTCACTCACAGTCAGTTACAGAGAAAACACACAGTCACACAAATCAAGAGTATTCAGCGATTCAGCAATACTCTTGAGATTCACTTACATACAACATTATTATCTTCTCCAAAAGATACTGATTCTCACGCCGGAGGGTTACCCCAAAGAGGACCCCTCTGTCCCTTTCTGAGGGGTAAGTAACGGCGCTGTTCATTTTGTAGGTGGAAGAACTCGGATCCAGAAGAACCATCGGTGAAATAGTTTAATCACACCCGAGGAAAGTAGATCTGCTACCAGTGAGTAGATCCACGTTTCTTCATTAACCAAATTACTAATGAATGTGTTATATAGTTTGAGACCCGTCTAAAATACGGGTAGTTCTTGAAAATACAATATTTGATAAATAATCGATATATATACAAGAAACAATAAACCTATTAAACACTATTAATACACGTCGTTATACAATAGTTTTTAAAACAACTTTAAAGTAAAAAGATTATTATAAATATCAAATATTTGAAAAAAATAGGAAGTAAATATTAAATTAACAAATTTTAAGAATGGTAAATATTATTTTACTATTATAAATTTGTTAAAAATGGTGATGTTTAATATAGGAGTGACAAGTGACAAAACTTGTAGCTTTTTATTAGAGAGTATAGATATAGATTTAGTAAGTTTTTAAAATCATGAAAAAACTTTTCTTGAGGGTTGTGTCAAAATTTCGTAAGTCGTTTCAAATGTTGGTGTTAAAATATCTCACAGGTCGTTAGGGGTCAAATCTCATGTATACTCTAAAAAAATTCATGGCCACACTCATGATCAACTCATCCACAAACCTCGGATCCGCTAATGATCGTTGTTGTAATGAGTTTTGATGCACATGCTATGATATGCCCAATTTATGTTATACCTATTTCTTCAAAGAAGCAACTTAATAATACAAAATCTTGCAAATCAATCATTTTTGCAATGTTCAATCTATAATATCAAAATTTTCTATAATCCTGCAACAAAACACCATTCAAGATCTCATTCCATGTGTCGGGTACTCCCGGCAAACACCAATGAATGCAATCTGCATAGTTTTTCGGATCCAATCTTTGTTCTTTTGTTAACAGTTTCCCTTTCCTTTCACCATAAATTGACGTGTGACCATCTTTTCTGTATTCCGACAGTTGAGTAATATTTAGTACTCTAACGTTAACTTGCAACCGTCCCAAAACATCTTTAACTATTCCCATAATATCAAGATTTGAACCGGTTCCCCAATATGGCCGTTGTATAGGTTGCGTCTCACCGAAACAGTTGCCACCGTCTCCTGTCTTCCATTCCCGGTTCCTGTAGTTGTTAGATCATGTTTTTAGGATTAACCACACGGTCGTGAGAAGGAAATATGGTAATTTACTTACCAAAAGTGTGTTGGAGACATGGTCATGAAGAACACTTTCTGAGAATGAGAATTAATGCTGGTTTCTATCCAGTTTGCCCAAGTTTCCAATGCTATCTTGTATGCTATGGTTACATTGTACTCCTGGACATTCTTAAGGTTCACATACCTGACATGTTTTGATGTTTTTTAGTTCAAGAAACACAAAATTTTTTATGTATGTTTTTGAAATATCATGTTCATTTTCATAACCAGATCGAACCGGCTGGTTGGATAAGGAACTAGCCACATAATCGGTCCACTTGAGTCTTTTTAACCATGAGAATTCGTTACCGGAAAACTCACGGGACGATAATACGTTGATAATCAATGGATTAAGGTGAATTGCAACTTGTGCTAGGCATGTGGCCTAGGTAATTAGTGGAAGCAAGATTTGAATATGAGACCTCTGTTAGACGGAATCCGATGCTAACCACCGCACTAATTAAGGTTGAGTATATTTGAACTGTGTCAAATGCGTGGTGGGGCCGGTTGAACCGGCAAATTGGACTGGTGGTAGGACGGAATTACAAAATTCTATATGCATTTAGGACGCGTTCGTTTCACGGACTTTTTTTTAAAGGAATTGGAATTGGAATTGGAATTGAATGGAATGTTTGAGAATCGGCCTATCATGTGTTTGGTTGTTCAACATGTATTGGAATTGGAATTGGTTTCGAGCTGACACGAGTTTTCGCACTAGATGGGTTGGGTTTCGGTTTCCTTTGTTTCTTTTTGGTCGGTTTCGGAGCATTGGACGGGTTGGGTTTCGATTTCTTTTTTTTGTTTTTGGTCAGTTACGGATTCGTTTTCGGCCTTTTGTTTCGTTGTGGTCGGTTTTTTCAGTTTCATTTCTGTTCGGTTTCAGTTTTTTTGTTTCGTTTTGATAGATTTTTTCGGTTTCCATCAATTCGGTTCAGTTTTGGTTTGTGTTTCGTTTTCGTCGACTTTCGGTTTCGGTTCATTTCTCGGTTTTTTTTAAGAACGAGGGCAAAGACAGAAACGTTTTAGTTTTTTTACATTTTTCATTTTTTATTTATATTTTGAGTTATGATTTTTTTATTAATTTTTTTGAATTATTTTTGAAGGGGTTTTTATTGTTAATAAGAAAATCCTTTATTTTTCATAACGATTATTTCAAATAGGTGGGATTTTAAAATCCCATGAAATATGGGATTTGATGAGATTTAGTTTCCATTCCATTCTTCATTTAATGAAACGAACATATCAATTCATGGGATTTAAAATCTCATTCCTTAGAATTCCTTCAAAATCCTTGAAACGAACATGACCTAAGATATTTGGAAGGGGAAATATGTAATTATGAATTGTCTCTTTGTTTTTTTCCTTTCAAAAAGGCTTCATATTTTTTTATTAGCAAAAGATAAAAGTAGCTCCATTTAATTTTAACTAGATATACATATAACAATTTTTTATTTTTTTCATATTATTTATGACATCATTCAACATTTTAAAACCAATTTGACACCACTAAGACCCGTCCAGTTATGAAAACGTCGCAATTAAAAATGAAGAATTATGTGGCATTGATGATCGTTGTGTTAAACATCCACCATACATAGCTTTCAAAGACCAAAAAGTCGATTCCTTCCCAGTGCCTGTTGTGGTTGGATATCGAGTCAAGCCTGACTAGTCATTTCAACACTGTGTGGTTCGTTGCATGATCCGAGATAGAGTCGACTAGGAAAGGAGCCCAGTAAAAGTCAATGGATGCATTGTATTCCTAACATTCAGAAACCGAAAAAGTTCAGTATTCTGAAAAATTATTATTATTGATCAACTATTTATAAACTATAATAATGATATGACACTAAACCTAGCTTCATTAATATATTCTCTAAGAACTATATAAGCATGGACTTGCATATTATGGTACAACTATAATTGCAAAAGGTACTACCTCAGCTCTGAAAATCCTTCTATGAGGTACTCTTGTAAGAGACTTCTTGTCCTTAGGAATTACAGACTGGACCAAACACACCATTGACTCAAACATGCTTCTTTGTACCGAGTCGCCTACGAACATGAGTCGTTTATCCCTCAAAATCTCCAGCAACTTCAAAGCATTAAACCTACCAAAACCATAAATTCATCCATGTTATGATTCATGAACATCAAATAGAAAAAATAGTCCAATAAAACTAAGTTTGACTTTGACTTTTGACTTTGACCTTGGTAAATTGCATCCATGGGGTTGCCATTTCCAGTTCTGATAATATGAATCAGGGCTTCCATTCTTTTGGCAAGTCACCTGTTTGACCAAAAGTGGACAGCTTTCTTCTGTGTAGAGTGGAAGAGACACATTGTCCCAAACCCATTTTCCTTCAAATATATTGCAACCCTTTTCGCTTATTTCGTCGTTAAAAACACGAATGAGATATCCGCCACCCGACAGCCGAAAAAGCAAGGGGTTGTTTTTTGGATTGTCAAAACGATCCGCAAACCCCCTACAAAAATAAGCAAAGAAAGTGCGATTAGGAAGAGGTATTGATTCCGCCGATCGACGAAGGGTAAAGTTGTCATTTTTTCGGGTGGTTGGTTAAGTATAGGAATGGGATGTAGTCATGTGTTTATATTTATGTCTACAAAGTGAGATAATTGCCTTGGGGGTTGCAAGCAATATGTAACAACTTCATGCAACTACTGGTTGTTGATTAGTAAGGCTGTATGTGATATATTTCATTCTTATTATTTCTTATCATTCGTTATGTTAGCATCATCTTAGTTTCCTCTATCATTTAACCTACCACTCAACTCATGTTGTATAGTGTTCCCCATCATTCTCCCGTATCTATTTTTTCTTTTTTTAATACAATATATATAATATTTAAATATTGATAATTAAATTAAACATTAAAAATTAAACTTAGACATTAAAAAAATATGTATATAATAAACTAAAACTTAAATAATTACTAAAAATTAAACATTAAATTTAAACACTAAAAAGATTTTAAAACTTAAAAAATATTTAGTCTTGTTGGAATGCAAGATAGTTCCTAGACCCTTTTTTCTTTAACGTTTTGAGGTTGTGTGAATACTCACGAAATGACTTGAAAGTAATAATTGTTTTGGCATTGTGCCTGAATATTAAATGAATGAGTAAAGGTAATGGAACGGTAATGTTTTAAGTAATGAGTAATGAATGTTAGCTAGATATTTTACTTAGCTGCTATGGAATGAGTATATAGGGAATGACTGCAAACCCTGTACGTACTATGTGCATGCAAGTGAATGTGAATGTATGCATGAACATAGGGAAGGGCTATGAACCTTTTATGTGTTCATGGCATGTGTGATTATGTGGTGGTATTGGTGAAGGACTGCGAATCTTGAATAATCTATAACAAAAATTCTTTCGGTATATATATGTTTATGTTTTACTCTTTATATATGCCATTTGAACCAATTTTACTTATATCATGGATTATTTTATCTTTGGATTTGGGAAAACTGATCTATTAATTATAAGAAAAATTGTATTTATATCTTTTCAGGAGTCGGTACGTAATTAAAGTACTCGACACATTGTATCATGACAGAGACTATTCGATGGTTTTTTGTACCGGAAGCAATAACTATAGTCCCTTACTCTGGTAAGGGTTCTTTTCATGTAATCATGTATGTTTGAAAGGGATGTTTAGTATGTGATACATATTGAAATTGTTAGTTAGGTGTCTATTCATACTTTACTCATGCATGCCCGTAAAACTAACATTATTTTCAGGCGTATAATAGTGGTGTTTAATTTTCTTACACTACATTAATGTTTATATCTGTTCTTCACATGTATTTGTTCCTTTCATTGTATTCCTATAGGTTACAGAAAATGTATTGCTTCTGGCATTGGTGCTATTTTATTTGTAGCTCATTTATTAATCGAATTACTAGTTAATACTATTAAGGTTAATTAATGTATGTAACTTCTCTAGTGTTTATGATCAGGGGCGGACCCATTGTCTTAGCACAAGTGTCAGCTGTATCATGTGAGAAATTTATTTTATTTGAGATATATATATATATGTGTGTGTGATAAAATCTAGTCTGATCAGTGATCACCCCTGTAAAATTTTGACTCCAACCCTGTAATTAAGATACTGAAAAAAGAAGAAAAACTACGACCGGAAAATCCAAAGTTCAGTCGGACCGGATTTTATCACATATGGGTACCACCCAAATCTTTTATTATATATAATATACATATATTATGTGTATATGTAAAATGTGGTTAATTTGGATTTAGTTTGGTTCTGGATCACCCTTAAAGTATGTTACGCAAAAAAAATGTAATGGCAATAAAGTGAAAGTAAATTAAAATCGGTAGCATTAAAAAGAACATGGTGCAAGTATTGATCAGATGGCATGTTCAGACATCGGTTACGTGTGTTTAAGTGCCGCTTACGTGTACCAGGGTCAATAAACATGCGTGCAACACAACATAATGTGTGTAACCTAGCCTTGGTGGTCATGTATTTGTTTGTGTTGTAGTGTATCAGCCCATGATTGGAGCAGCCTAGCTAGCAGTCTTGGTCCAGCCCGACAGACCGACCCAACACTGATCATTTCCAGACCGGTACCTATTGATCTAAAACTGTTAAACTGGTCTGTTCGTTGGCTCACATTTTGTTCTTAGATTCTGTTATTTTTTTATTACTTGCATAAAAGTTGCCAAATTATGGAAAACAACATAAAAATAAATCAAAATCTTCAAAATATATCAATTGACTTAAATTTTAAAACTAGAAGAAAATAGTCAACTCTCGAGTCCCACTTGATAGGAATCTGGCCAAGTTAGTGGGCAGAAAATTGAAATCACAGAAACGGGTTCAAACGGATAATCGTACGGTTTGCTCGTAATACAAATACACTGATACACCACACAAACAAACGATAGGGCTATGAACTTTAACCGAAGTCCGAAGATACAGATAAACCACTACGGTTAGAGAATCGGGCCTAAGAACGTACAGCACTCAAAACGCCACTCTTGAGCTAGCATAGACAATCAAATCTTAACTCATGTTAAAACTATGACACATCAATTCCAGGTCAATATCCGTACAACTTTTTTTTCATTGGGTTAGCTATCGTGCTTTTAAGTTTTAAATTTTGTTTATTAATTTGTTGTAAAAGTTCTTTTAGAACAGCATACATATAGCTATCTAATCCTTATTGTCCACTGCAAAACTGTTCATAGTCTCATGAGAAGGGATTCTTGTATAACCATTTCTACACATCTTAACATAGGCTATTAAGCCATGATAATTTTGTATAACCATTCAATGTAAATAAGAACTCTTTGATATTTATGAATTATGAATTTGTCATATAACTAAATTTTTGTGAAATGATATATGAATTTCTCTCCTCGTCATGTCTACATGCATTCTCATGTCCACTTCACATCTTCTACGCGCAACTAACAAATGAATCACCGTAGAGAAGGCTTTGAACACGATCAAAACATTTCATCAATCACACACACAACTTTTTTTTCTAAAAACCGTAAACGAAGACCATATGATACACCAAGAACATTATTGCCATTCCCCCAACCACACCTCTCTCTTTAAAAGTGGGCTAGCAATTCATGTGTTAACGGGTTTAACATGCTAGAAACACGCCTAACATAAGTATCAAACATGAATACGACTCGTTTAACCACTTCATATGTCATGACTATAAAAGAGTTTTAAGTTTTATGTATCAATAAAGGAAAATGATGGAGTCTCGCATACATGTATCAATTATTTAAAAAATAAAAAAAATCACATACTATACTAATTAACAGATCTTATCGTATTTTAAACATAGGGTAAAGTTATTCTACAAAGGGGGACAAATATGAGAAGGATAGGAAGGATTTATAGGAAAAAAACCCTCAAGAAAAATTAATAAAAAAATCATAACTCAAATTTTAATAAATAAACGAAAAATATAAAAACACAAAAATGTTTCCACTGTCTTCATCGTTCTCCTAAAAAAACTCAAAAAAGACATAATGTTGAGTGAAAAAGATCATTGTGTCCTTTTGCTTATCATTGTGTTTATTTTCGTCATTGATTGTTTTTTTTTCTTGACATTGTGTCTTTTTTTATATTGTGATATATTAATCAACATTGTGTCATATTTTGTTTGACATTGTGTTATATGTTGCGATTTATTGTTTTTTTGTTTATCATCATGTTGTTTGTTCATTTTCGGCATTGTGTCTTTTTTCTCGGCATTGTGTCTTTTCACGATTTTTTTGGGAACGGGAATGACAGGGGAAACATTTTGGTTTTTTAATTTTTTTTGTTTTTTATTTATATACTGAGTATGATTTTTTTATTAATATTTTTGAATTCTTATTAAATGATATCTTAAATATATATATAAACGAAATCTTTAATAGCTCTCTGGTTGCTTCCTACATTATCTCAAGCTACCAGATTGCTTTATTTGTAAATGAAGGCTTCTCATGCATTTGACCCGAATTCACGGATTTTGATCTTACCAAACTCAGATAACACTTAAACGGGTTATAACATCCCATAATATTCAAAATTAATTTCACCAAATATTTAATTAAAAAATCCTATAAAATAGGGATATATTAAAAAATTAATATCCATTTAAAAAAAAGATATTATTTATATTAAGAAACAATTTTATAGTAAAAAATTAAGCGGGTCATAGGTCTTATCAAACCCATATAACTTTTAAACGAATTATAGCATCTCAATTATTTGTGAAACTGTTTCATCATCAAACCCAAAGTATATTATTAACTTTCTTACAATTAACAAAAAAGTAAAATCCAAAAAATTATATAAATATATAAACGAAAAATGAAAACAATCCTGTAATACGGGAAATAAAACCTAGCTGTAAACGTCAGAGATAACACATAATATTTTTTTAGTATAATTATCGAGATAGAGATACGGAAGCTATGTTTTAAACGAGAACCTACCGACAAGTGGTTCAGTTCACTTCACTTCTCTAGATACTTACTCGGTCACTCATACTCTTTAAAATCTCTCTCTCTCTGTAGAAACTAAAAACTAAAAACCTTTGCAACCACAAACCCACAATGAGAACACCAACCACCACCATGTTGAAATCACTCCGTTCTTCCTCCACCACCACCCTCCGCCGTACTTACTCATCGGAATCCGCTCCGGAGCGTAAAGTCGCCATCTTGGGCGCCGCCGGCGGCATCGGACAACCCCTCTCTCTCCTCATGAAACTTAACCCTCTTGTTTCAAGCCTCTCTTTGTACGATATCGCCGGTACTCCTGGTGTCGCTGCTGACGTCAGCCACATTAACACTAGATCTGAGGTTGCTGTTTTTGTTTATACTTTATACCTTATTATTATTATTATTATTATTATTATTATTATTATTATTATCACACGTTGCCTTTTATTCTCCGCCATTGGTTTTTAATTTTGACAATTGTGTAATATTATTGTTTGGCTCACATTTTAAATCTGTTGTGTTTTGTTTGCTAAGATTGTTTGTGGCTTAATTAGCTTAGATCGATACCCAGGCATATAACCGAGACCGAACACGAACATAAACGAGGGCGTGTTTGTGTTTGCTTATTTAACTTTAACCGAACATGAACATAAATTGAAAAATTTTTGTTTGTGTTTGTTTGTTAAGAAAATGAGCATATTCGTGTTCGTTCGTTTTAAACCTAAGCGAACACCAATGAACATTAGTTAGCGTTAATGAACACAAACGATGAAGTCTAATGCATCACAATTCATCCTAAAACACATCTGTATTAGTGGTTAAAAATTTAAATTTACATGATTTGTTTAAAATATCCGTCATGATTCTACAAAATATCAACAAAACGAGCCCTTATTATGCTTATATTTATATAGATATAAGTCTTTGTGCATATTTATTAAAATTTAAATGAACAAAACGAACATAAATGAACATAAACGGGCGTTCACGAGCATAATCGAACGACCAAAATGCTTGTTCATGTTTGTATGTTTAATTAAATGAACAAAAAAATTGTTTATGTTTGTTTGTTTTTTTATAAATAAATAGCTTCCGCTGAACAGTTCATGAACATTCGGTTTGTTTATAAGCCTATCGATACCTCCTCTGTTCAAATCACTTGTGGCTCAATTCTATGTTTGTTTAATTCTACGTTTAGAATTTGTTTAAAAATTGGAGGTGTTCAGGAACTCTAAGTTGTGAAATTGAACTCGAACTGATTCTAATCTGTTCAGTATTTGCAAATTTATGTGACATTAGGTTTGATTCGTTGATATTATAGATTTATAGATGTATTGGTGTTTTATTTCATAGGCGGTTGGTTACACGGGTGAAGAGAATCTTGGCAAGGCGTTAGAAGGCGCTGATGTAGTCATTATTCCAGCAGGTGTACCGAGGAAGCCTGGTATGACCCGTGATGATCTTTTCAATATCAATGCTGGTATTGTTAAGGGTTTGTGCACAGCTATCGCCAAGTATTGCCCTCACGTGAGTACTCGCTTTTATAAATAAATGAGAAGAAACGAATCTTCTTGTAATCTTTTGTCACTTTATATATTATCAGGCATTGGTTAACATGATCAGCAACCCGGTCAACTCGACTGTACCCATTGCTTCCGAGGTTTTCAAGAAAGCCGGTACCTATGATGAGAAGAAGCTGTTTGGTGTGACCACACTTGACGTTGTCAGGGCAAAAACTTTCTATGCTGGAAAGGCGAAGCTTCCAGTTGCTGGTACGGTTACTCGCATTTTATATTTGAAGAACTGAAACACTGTCTTATTGCATAATCTTTAATTTGGTCATTCGGTTTGGTAATTCATATGTTGCAGATTTTAATGTGCCTGTTGTTGGTGGTCATGCTGGTATTACCATTCTACCATTGTTTTCTCAGGTATGTTTTTGGTTATTTTTATACGTTTGGTTGCATAAAAGTGTATGCATTAATAATGGTGGTTTGCGATGCTTATGAATGATTGTAAATGAAGGCTACACCACAAGCTAATAACTTATCGGATGAAGAGATAGTTGCTCTAACAAAAAGAACTCAAGATGGTGGTACCGAGGTTGTGGAGGCAAAGGCTGGAAAGGGTTCTGCTACACTCTCAATGGCGTACGTCCCAAGTTATTATTATTTCTGTTCATTGCTGCCCGTTTTCTTATCGAGTTATATTGTTTTCTCTTATTGAAGCCTGTAGCAGGAAAAAAGATGATTATTTTGCTTAAGTAATTGCATCTTGGCAGTCATATAAATATATGTTGGAATGTGAAATTGACAGCATGAGCTCGTAGAAAGTGTTGATTTTATTCGTTGTTAATGCAGTTATGCGGGAGCAATATTTGCTGATGCATGTTTGAAAGGACTTAATGGCGTCCCGGATGTTGTGGAATGCTCATTTGTGCAGTCGACTGTAACAGAATTACCTTTCTTTGCCTCTAAGGTACTTTCACTACTATAATGTCTTTCTAACCTTCACCAAACCTTTCAAAGTAAATACACCTTTCTCACAAATGATGAATATCCATCTTTTTTATTTCTCTACATGAAAAACAAAACATTTTCTTTTTCAAAACACCAACCAAAATCACTCGGCCTTTTTCACTTTTATGGGTGCTTCTCTAAAGGGCAACTAACAAGAAAATGCAATGCAAATATACTTATATTTAACTTTTTTTACAACATCGTCACCATTTCCTACCCATGCATACAATTTGTTACATTAATGGTTAAGTTATTGTATTCTTGTTGCGTTATTTTGGCAAGAAATGACAAGGGTTTTGTGTTAAACGAAAAGCTGTGGATTTTCCCAAGAAATAACACGGGTTTTATGTTAAATGGTTAAAAGTTGTGAATTTTGCTAAGAAATGACACGGGTTTTGTGTTAAATGGTTGAAAGTTGTGAATTTTGCTAAGAAATGACACGGGGTTTGTGTTGAATGGTTAAAAGCTGTGAATTTTGCCAAGAAATGACACGGGATTTGTGTTAAATAGCTAAAAGTCATGGATTTTGTTAAGAAATGACAAGGGTTTTGTGTTTAACGATAACAAAGTTGTCGACATTGTTAAAAAATGACACGGGTTTTGTGTTTAAATAGTTAAATGTGGATTTTGCCAAGAAATGACACAGGTTAAAGTTGTGGATTTTGTCAAGAAATGACAAGGTTCTTGTGTTAAACGGTTATAACAACTAGATTTATTATTACAGGTGAGACTCGGCAAGAACGGTGTAGAGGAAGTCCTAGGCCTGGGCCCGCTTTCCGACTTTGAGAAACAGGGTTTGGAAGCTCTTTTGCCTGAGCTAAAGTCATCCATCGAGAAGGGAATCAAGTTTGCCAACCAAAGTTAAACATCGCGTGCGTGCTTTAAGAAATTGTCACAGTTTTGAACTTTTCAGGATTCACTAGGTTTACAGTTCACTTAGCTGCCCAATAAAAAGGGAAGCAGATGTTCCCAACATACCCTTTGCAAATTCCAAAAGAATGTTAGGTTGTTTCATTCTATGGGCATTTTCATTGTTGTCGAAAATTGTCATTTTAGTGATCAGAAATGAACAGTCCTTTTTTGGTAACATGTTTTAAGAAGTTATGATCACTTCTAAATTTTCAAATCTGTTTTGGCTTCCATTGCATATATCTACTAGAAATAACTGTTTGATTGTTTATATAAACCGGCCTGTTGATTAATGTGAAGAGTGTCTATCACTCTATTGTAAGAAAGCCACTCTATTTATAGAGATGGAGAAGGGGTTCGTAGTAAATAATAATTGCATAAAAGGGCCCTAGCCAGAGACTATTCACAACTAGCACTTCTTAAGTTGGAGCATAGGCGTTAATCATACACAACTTGCTACATATGACGTCTGCCATTTGGAGGTTGCGTGAAAATATATGCTAGTTGGGATTCTGTTTTGATGTGAACTAGTTGAATAGATGGAGGATCTACTTTAGTGCCTACTGATCATCATTGATTAGATGATAGTTAACCACAATATGCTTGGTTTTCTCATAAATACTTGATTCTTGGGAATATATATAGCTGATTGATTATCACAGTATAATTGCATCATGTCCTCATAAATAAAGTCGAGTTCTCTAAGAAGTTGACGGACCAATATAATATATGATGTTACTTCTGCTAGAGTTCTCTAAGAAGTCAACGGACCAATATAATATACGATGTTACTTCTGCTATGTCTCTGTACTCTGACTCGGCACTTGTGCTAGATACCGTGTGTTGCTTTTTACTCTTCCATGACAATATTTCCTATGACAAAATATGCTATAGCCGGTGGTGGAACTTCGTGAAACAGGACTACCTGCCCAATCTAAGAATCCATATATGCATTCATCTCAATCTTCTGTAAAAACACCCACATGACAATGGTCTTGATCAGAATAAAGATCCCCAAACCTTGTGTGGTCTTGAGATACATTAACTGACTTATGACACAAACAGAAACATCTCAGTTTCTAGTGTATGTTGTGGCCATAACTGACTTAGGACACTAACGAGAAAGGACATATCATGTTGTGTAAATGCCAAATAGTTAAGCTTCCCAAGCAATTGTCTGTAGCACTCGGGATCCTTCATTAGACTCCGTTCTTTGGAAGTAGTTTTCCTATAGTAGGCCTGCAACCCAGTAAGCCACACCCGGTAGTCAACATATCGAGCACAAACTTCCTCTGCAAAAGCTTCCTCGGTTAGAGAGGAATTAAGAAGAACAGTCGTTGGCCAATAACCATCCCTGACATGTATGCAGGATTGGGAATGTCCTTGTCTTCGTTGAGAATGGTAGGAGATTGTAACATCCGGAATTTCTAATAAATAATAATAAAATATTATTATTAGGTGTTGGAGAAAATTATTTATTTTGAATAAATATTTAATAGTTAAAATGATGGACTTAGAAATAAACATGGACTTAAAGATGGTAATGGCCTTGAGGTCCATGGGCTTAGCATATATACGCTCCTTAAACCTCCCTAAAACTCTAGATCTCATAATTCATTTTTTGCCTACAGATTCTCAAAACACACACACTCACCATTCTCCATCTAAGTCGGATCTAGAACCGAGGAGAATCGAGCAAGAATCATTTAATGTTCGTGTATCGTGTATTTATATGAAAGATCAAGATCAAACGCGTGCCAAGATCCAAATATGAACCGACCTCAGAAAGGTATGCTTTAGTTAAAAAGGTTATGTATTTTATGTCGGATCGCCATAAAAATTGATATGATGTTAGATCGGGTTAAAATGAGTGTTAAAGTTGCAAAAGTTACCATAAACGAGCCAATCAGTTCGGTTCGGGTAAAACGAGTAATGTTCGGTTCATAAAAAGGACGGGTAAACGAAGTCGGGTTTGACATGGCATTTTGTATGACGTTAGATCGTGATGCAACGTTTAATAAAATCCCGAGCTTTATGAAATTTTGGATCAGATCCGGTAGATAAAACAATTTCGTTTAAACAACTAGAATTTGCAACATAAAGGCCATTAGCAAGGTAAATGTCATTTGCAAGATAAAAACCATTTGCAATAAAGGACAAATGCAAGATAGGCCTAAGTTGCGAAATGCAAGATGGGAATGCAAGATGGAGATGTATCTTGCATTCGCACCTGCAAGATGTATCTTGTGATCTGGAATGCAAGATGGGAATGCGAGATGCAAATTGGTTTAGCATGAAAATAAGAAAAATTAACTGGCCCCATTAGCTCAGTTAGTGAGAAATAAGTTAAGTCTGCTAAGTGGGCTAAAGTAACTATTTAAACTTTGTTAAATCTAATAAACCAAGTTAGTATCAATAACCCCGTTAGGTCCGTTAGACTTTTAACAAGTTTAGTTTTCAAGTTAACTTTGTTAACTCCGTTAACCAAGTTAGTTTAGTTCACCCAAGTTAGTTTAGTTCACTACTTGGTTAGTTTTGCTAGTTATATGGTTAATTAACGCGTGTATATGTTAAATAGTTAGCAGTGCTCAGTTAAAGAAATGGATTACAATTAATTCGGAACGCTTAAGGATCCAGGTGAGGTCTAGCCCCCGTTTTACCTTTAAACGTTTTGGGGCTGTATGCACACTCAAGAAAGAAGATAATAGATGAATGTGACATGTTTTGTATGATAAAGTAAACGGGTAAAATAAGAAACGTGCTTAACTCTTTTAAGTGAAGTGTATGAAGAATGTAAGTAAGTCATGACGTGGACATCAGGGTTTGTAGTACCTTATACCTGTCCATAGCATGAATGTTCTTGGACAGTATGCAAGTGCTTATATGATAGGCAGATGTTTCTTTTGTGGTTATGAGTAGGCGTTCCTTTTATGAAAATGATAGTGTGTTGTCAAGGACAGGAAAGTACGGACATGAACACAATAAAGGACTAAAAGCCTATATTGTGTTTGGGACACGTGTTGATGTGTTGTATGGTCTAGTTATAGATACAAGGTAGTGACTGATAGAATAATATATGTGTAATATGCTCCAGTTATTGATACTAGTAGAATAGATAGCGTATGTGAACAGCGTGCATGCTCCGATATGTATAAACAAGGCAAGGGTAAGAATGTGTATGGATAGTATATAGTGTTCCTTGTATGGATAGTACACGTTGTTTCTTCTATGGATTGTACACAATGTTCCTTTGATGGATAGTATATAGTGTTCCTATACGGATAGTACATGACGTTCATTCTATGGATAGTATATAGTATTCCTTGTATGGATAGTACACGTTGTTCCTTCTATGGATAGTATATAGTGTTCCTTGTATGGATAGTATACGATGTTCCTTATATGGATAATATATATAGTGTTCCTTGTATGGATAATACATGATGTTCCTTCTATGGATAATACTTAGGGTTCCTTTAATGGATAATGCACGGTATCCCTTAGTTCTAGGTTCCTTATATGGATAATAATAAATGTTCTTTTAATAGATATTATGTAATGTTCCTCCTGTGGATAATCATAAAAGTTGTTTATGTAAAAAGCAAAACTAGAAGTTTAAAATTGATCATTTATGAAAAGATGAAAAGTTCGAATTCATTCAGCGCGTAGCTGACTTTTAGTATGCAAGCAGGTATTGTTGATGACGTGGCGTGCTTGAGGTGCGTACGAGACTATCCATTGAAGATTAGTTAGAGGAAGAAGTTATTATGTAAAAATTTTTAGTTATGCTGCTAATTATATGTGCTTCCGCTATATCAGACTAAGTTTATGAGTAAATCCAGCTAAAAGTAAGGTGCCCCGGTTTAGGGCATTACAGAGATGGTGGGAGAGTTGGACCATCAACATGAACCAATCGTTGGTCAGCATGCACCCATGACATGCATGTAGGGTTGGGAACGTCGTTGTCTTCGATGATGATGATGTTTCCAAGGTAGGTAGTTTGAAGAAGAGAGTTAAATAGTTATCATGTGACAAGGCATATCAGAGGAAGACGGTGAAAAGTCAAGATTGGGTGAAGGGTGAAGATTGACAACATGGAGTTAGAAACTTACTAGGGAGCAGGGAGAATATGCTTGAAGTCTGGGTATAATATTAATTAAGGTTTTTGGATTTTAATAACCCCTAATTTCACATGTTGGCCGCTGACACTCCCAACTAACGAGTAAACCACCACCATCTATACTTTAAACTTGTTTTCTTGTGTCACTTCCCAAACTAATCAAACGCTAACTTGGTTAGTTTTGGGACAAAAATTGTCATTTTGCTAAGTTGAGGGAGTAAATGTAAAATTTGTTTAACCATGTTTTTCGGCTAGTTGCAGGTTTTACCACCATACTGCCTGTTGGCACCCTCAACCGTCATCTCCACTCCTTCTTACCCATATCCAACCTCCCTAAACCCCAAACCAAGCCGCCGCCACTTGTTCACGTATTTCCGTTGAGCTTACTGCACCATGCAAGGAGTAGATCGGAGATGGGTAAAAAGGAGTAGAGATGACGGTTGAGGGTGCTAGTGAGTGGTAAAAGATGATAACCGGGAATGATTGAGTGGCTGTAGATGATGACCGGAAATGGTGGAGTGGCCGGAGATGATGAACAAAATTGGTGGAGTGGCAGAAGATGATGACCGGAATGTTGGGATTTATGTTAAATAAAATTTCCATTTTACCCCCTCAACTTGGAGGAATTGACAATTTTTACCCCAAAACTAACCATGTTAGTTGGGGGAATGACACAGACAAACAAGTTTAAAGTATAGAGTGACGGTGATCAACTCGTCAGTTGGGAGTTGTAGCGGCTAACATGTGATAGTTATGGTTATTAAATATAATTACAAGACTTCAAGATACACACAAAGTATCGAAGTAATTGATTTATGCCTGATAATACAACTCCATTAATACACAAAATAAAGAAAGAAACTGTTTTCTTGATCTAATTCATCTTCTGCAAGCAAAGGAAGAAGACAACATGAAAACCAAAAGCAGAAAATGCATGAACATAAGTTCACTTAATGATGATGACCATCAGGACCTCCAGGAGACACTCTCATGGGGTCATTGGCTAACATCGCCCTCCTCCAGTAATACTTCAACAACGGTTGTTCAAACCCATGCTTACTTAAAATACTTCGCGTATCTTCTTTAAGTTGCACTTCATGCAAAATAAGCGCTCGGTTTGAACTTGAAACACATATCAGCAAACTTCCTGCTATACACAGCAAGAGAAGAACTACATTGGTTACACTAGCCATCGATGTAATTGTAATCGCTCTAGCTAATAATGAGAAACTAGGATAAGAAATGGAAAATTGTTACAAGTTGTTAAATAGAAAGGATTAAGGAAGAAGAGACAAAAGGATTAGTGGATAGTAAGATCACGGATGATGAAGAATCACACAAAAGCTTATAAAAAAGCAACCAGACCAATCAAGAAATCATCCAAGCAGATAACGATCTTTATATGGAATCACAAACACACAATGGTGTATTTACTAATAATATCAGCCCCTTTAGTTCATGGTTCATCACTTCTGGCTTCTATTTGTTTGTTTTTTTTCGCATGAAGTTAAAAGGCATCAAACAGATAAAGACATAATAAGCTTTATAAGATCTCACCTTTTGTTTGTCATTTTCAACTGATATGACTGTACCAAGTTTTTTGTTTCGTCCTCTTTCTGGCTGATGCCAATTAATCCGCAGACGCAGTTTAAAGTTATTTTAATTATTTTTGACATTTTCGGCTTTTCGCTTATGGTTAGAACTCTACATACGGGTGGATAAAAGTGCAAACATACATACAAAAGTGTTATTGAGTTTTTATATCCGTCATCGTTTGATTCCTCATTCTTTAAAAGTATCAAATAAGATCCTCCTCAAGTGGGCATAAAATAATGAGATCCTCGTAAATATTGTATATTATATTATTGCTCCACTGATTACAGACGTAGAATGAGAATAATTACAAAGCAAACAATTTAATCGCAATTCTTTAAAATAAAGATAACCAAGATACTATCACGTGTAACACACGGGTACAAAATATATAAAAATATATAAAACGTCAAACATACATATATGAATTACATAATGAATATTAATACATGGGTAATTGCATATTTTCTAAGATACATAGATTAGTAAGAATAATTTGTATTTATATTTTATAAGAAATCAAAATGAGAGGTAGTGAATCTATACCTATTAAGGAAAAGAAAAGGTTAGCATCAAATCATTTAGTTGAGTTGATAAGCTATAAACATTTTAAAAGTAAGTTAGTGATTTCAATTCTCATCAACAACATATTTTTCATTTTAACAATTTTAATTAACCAAAATAGATAACAAAGTGAAATTTATTAAATTGGAAATTTGTAGTTTTGTACACAACATCCTATGTGGACGGCTAGTAGAATGTCACGTGGACAATAAATCTTCTTTTAATACTATAGTAAATAGATAATGAACTGAAATTTATTGAATTGAAAACTTATATACTTAGCATACTATATACTACGTGGAAGGCATAATTGAATGTCACGTGAACAATAGTTCTTATTTTATAATTGAAATATCCTAAAAAAATAATAATAATAATAATCCTAATAATAAAATTAATTTTATATATGAGTTTAACAATAATTGAAAAAAAAAAACCCCTTCAATAATTGAGAGGATGAGATTAGTTCTTGTTCAAACATCTCCTGCAAAAGGATGCGTGTGAATGCATATAACAGACAAAGCTCCTCTATGAGCAAGAAGATTTTGTGGATATAAATATTGTCAAACATGATATCTTACACATTATTGGAGACAAACTCTGATAACCCATTGCAACTTGGATTACTAGAAACTTCATATTGTCACTATAAAAGCCTTGGACTCACCGTCCAATACACTCCGGTTCAGCTTACACTAATTTTGTTTGGTAACCCTCTCATTATCGAGCTCCGGCGAAACCGAGGAGGAATACCCAAACCATTAACCACCATACTCATCACCTGTGGAAGACATCGAACGGGCCTTAAATCAGCCGACTGACATCAGAACCTACATCGAAAACAAAACTAATCGCCGCGACCCTTGTTTTTCTCGGCGACCACCAGCAACAACCGGAGACCCATCGGACGTCACCAAAAACGATTGGATGTAACCACCGTCAACGAAATCAGTACTAAACGACCCATTCCCAACCAATGGTCGTTTCGAAATTGCGCCACAACCACCACTGTTTGGTTTCCGGCGTCAGCAATAAACATGCCGCCACCACCTTCGGTTCCAGCAACTGTAATTGCCACCGCTGCATCCTTAGCCACCTTCGAACACTACGCAGGTAACTCTTGTACATTGGATCTGATCTCTTAAATGTATGTGTGCGTATACACACCTGACTTTAAAACCTACTTTTAGTTATAAATGAAACTGTGTGTTAGTATATATAAAAAATGGGCATAAAAACACAGCTGAACTGGTTTAGACACCGACTTTTAAAACAGCGGGTGTTGGTGTTCCGTTCAAAACCTGCTGGCCGCTTTTATTTTTTTATAATAACTAACAGCTCTTTTAACTAAACAATGATTTTTTTTTTCACTAAAATGATTTACTAATATGAAGTTAATTGATGATTTATCAACTAGTAAAAGTTATTACTTAGAAACAATCTGATCGTGAGTTCGAACCTTGCTTTTGCATTTATTTAAACTACGTTGCTACAGCCATATATAAAACAAGTTGGACACAAATGAGAGTACCCACACTTATACGCTTTATAAACATGAAGTCATGGCTTAAAACCCCACCCATGACATGCTTTTTAAAAGTGTCATATTTAGGCCACACATCAGGTTATTAGTTTTTAATATTTTGTTTATTTATCTTGTTACATAAGTATTTTAACACTTAATAATATAATACTATAGTTTGTTAATATGTATAGAGAAGATCGACTTTGGTAAATAAAACTTATTTACTTTCTTAATCAAAGTAAAGGACAAGAAATCCAATAATGCTATCATGGATACGAATGAGATAAAATTAAACTTTACTCTTCTGACAAAAAGAAATATATGCATAAATGAATTATG